>NW_017307487.1:114470-117095 GCF_000935625.1 Nanorana parkeri | reverse complement strand
GTTTTGGTTGGGGGGGGGGGGGGCACACTGTTTTCTTTTTTAATTACCACATTTAACAAGATATCAGTTCATTCCCAATGACATTCAGACAAACTTCGGATGCATCCAAATTTTCATTATCAAAAAAATATATATAATTCATATGCATCCAAAATGTTGGGCCATCCATGGCCAGGTGAAGCAAAGCAGGCAGTCAGCAACGCAAACTGGTTACTACCTTTTAGAAAAACAAAGCTCTAGGCCTACATTTCAACTGCTCCCTATGCAAAACTAAAAAAGGGTGCCCACCCTTCCACAAAGATTATATGGGCAGGAGAAGGGTGGGTGCCTTTCATTATTTACATATTTTGGTTATAATTTTAGTTACATTTTTTTAACCAAACACAGGCAGGAACTGCAATACAACCTAGGTACTCTGTTAAAAAATAGAAGGTCCTAGGCCTGAACCCCACCTTGTCCTTAGCAAAAATGATAAAGGCTGCCTGCCCTTCCTCAAAGCAGAGTGAAAGGCAGGCAGTGCAGCAGCAAATGGATAGAGGACATGTCATGGATGGGGAGATTATTCAACTCTTCAGTTACTGGGATAAAACAAATTAGAGAGGCAGTCATTTATTTTATTGGTATATGTTTATATATTTTTTATACTTTATTGGAAATCTCTGCAAACATGGCCAGGGGCTGCTATGTAAACGAGGTACTACCTTTTCAAAACTAAAAAAAGTCCTAGGCCAGATACATGATAGTGCTGGGAGCCAAATGCTGGCCCAGGTACAGCCATTTTTGGCACCTGACACCACATTTTTTTTTGTGACAGCTTAGTATTTTTTATCATATTATTTGTTATTTTTAACATTGTTTTATATTTATTTTTACCTTGTAAGTCTGTCTATGCCCTGGTCAAGCAAACAAGGTGGGCAGTGATGTCACAACTGTAACTAAAATGCTTACAAGTGATCATATACTAAGATGAATGAGTGTAAAGGATGTACCAAGGATGATCATATGGTATAATTTATTAATCCCTTTTATGCTTGGGAGAGCCCAGGCAATGCCCAGACTATTAGCCCTTTTAATTCTTATGAGATTGTAAAATTAATAGGTATGATGGAGCAAGGCATGTAGACCCTGCATGCAGCCAATATAACATGCTTGCTGTAAATCGAGAAAGGGGAATCCTTGGAGATTTTGATTTTATTAGAGATGCAATGTAGAGGAGTTCTGCCACCTCCATTTGTTTTCTGCTGTGGTCAGCTACTAAATTAATAAAGGGAAAGCCTGCCACACATGTATCTACCCATGAAATGATCTTTCTATGGCTTAATCAGTAACAAAGATATTTCACTCAAACCAAATGCAACTCCTGATCTAAACATGATTGATGTACATGCCAAATCAAAAGGTCTTCTATCCAGCTTACTTTGAAGTGGTGATTGCATGGAGGCCCAGCGTATCAAAGCTCATGGATATTTTCTGATTGCCAAAACAGTCTTTACTTCCTTGCCTGACACACAAGAGTTTGATGATAATGCACCAGCCCACTTTGCTTAACCACTTTGGTTCCAGCCACCATTTTAAAATGACAATGGAATATGCATCCCAGTGCTGCTTTAAAATGAAATTTAGTGTCAGTGACTCCTGCAGGTATCTGCCACCACCAGTGCTGGGACCGCGGGCTGTATCTGACAGTCAGGATCCAGTGCTAACGTAAGTACCTGAAATGATCAGCTCCTTGAATTCCGATACTTCTACAGCATGCTTCTAAAATCAGAGCTTGGATAGAGACTATTCGTCCCAGTTCCTCTGATAGCGGGGAGTCCTAAGTCCAGGTCAGGAGTAGGGATGGGCTGCATGTTCGAGTCGCACATAGGTTCGACTCGAACATAGCCTGTTCTAGCGTTCGCCGAACATTACGGGATGTCCGCGGTCTGTTCGACCGCGGAACATCCCACAATGCACTGCGCCGTCCAAAACGGTAATTGGCTACAGTCTTGCACTTGACCGCAGGTCAGGTGCAAGACTGTGCCAATCAGGGCTCAGTACAAATATAGAGCCATGATTGGGCAAAGTCACGATGACTCTGCCCAATCATGTCTCACAGCTAAGTCCCTGCAGCACACTATATAAGGCTGCTGACACCACGGCCCTATGTAGTGTGTCGTAGGAGAGAGAGAGAGAGGGTTCTAGTATAGTTAGTTACAGCAGATTGATAGAGAGTTATAGATAGTTATAAATTGCTGCTCCCTTTTCCGCCGCTTTGCCAGGCCGGTGTTCTGTAACTTGTTATTACACTGGCTGCGCTGACAAATCACGGCTGGAAAGCAGAGGCTGTACTGAAGTCAGTCAAATTAGGCAGCTGCTTCAGCCCACGCTCGGACCTCACGGCTGTCTAATTTGTGTTAGTAAAGAGCTGCCCAAGCCTGGCAGCAGTGGTGGGAGGAACGCACAAAGAGAGACCAGGTGAGTTCTGTACCCCGGGGGGAAGAGGAGGAGAACTGGGGGGTCAGTGGACACAGGCAGTGGTGCGACGAAGGTGGCACTGTGGCAGGGTGAGAGCTGGGGGGGTCAGTGGACACAGGTAGTGGTGGGTCAGAGGTGGCACAGTGGCAGGGAGAGAGCTGGGGGGTC
>NW_017307487.1:110496-114178 GCF_000935625.1 Nanorana parkeri | reverse complement strand
AAATGGTGGGACAGAGGTGGCACAGTGGCAGAGGGAGAGCTGGGGGGTAAGTGGGCACAGGTGGTGGTGGGACAGAGGTGGCAAAGTGGCTGAGGGAGAGCTGGGGGGTCAGTGAACACAGAGGTGGTGGTGGGAGAGGAGAGACGTGGACATAGTGGCAGAGGAAGAGCCGAAGGGGGGGTCAGTGGACACAGAGGTGGTGGTGGAATAGGAGACAGGTGTGCAGAGTGGCAATGGAAGAGCCGAAGGGGGGGTCAGTGGACACAGAGGGATTTGTGGGAGAGGAAAGAGGTGTGCACAGCGGAAGGGGACGAGCCGGAGGAGAGTCAGTGGACACAGAGGCACCCTATTTTCTGGCAGTGCCCCTCCCGAGACTAGTCTCTGGATCCGCCCCTGATTGGAGGGCACATATGGACCTTGGCTTTTAATGTGTATGGTGATAACACGGTACAAGTTTTAGCATTATTTTTGAGACTTAAGCCTTTTTAGGGCCAGTAACCCAGTGTATTTTGATTATTATGTATTACATTTGTTCATTTTTTTTATTTACATTCGGACTTTAGCAGTGATCTCTTCTGTGGGTGGCAATTACTCTTTTGTGAGAGTTTTATAAACAGATATATCATTTTCTGTCTTGTTCTTTTTTTGCATAAAAAGTATATCAATAGAAAAAATAAAGAATGAAGACAATGAGGATACAGCAGTGTAAAACTGACCATCAGACCTAGCCTAAGCTTTATTTTTTCTGAGGATAGGGGGTGCTGTGAATGTGAATGATGTCATGTGAGGTGGTTTTGGTGCCCACTATGTTTGCACCTATTTTTTTTTTCTTTAAAAAAAAAACCGCTTACAAACAACTGCCTAATGTGTTCCAATAAAGCCTAAAGATAAAAACACATTTATGGAAGAGAGCCAGTTTAACAGAAAAAAGTAGCTAGGTTGTTGACAATTGAAAAGCTAATTATCAATTAGTTGCTGAGGATAGATATTGTTTTTTGAGTGTACACAGGCAGGACATGTATGTACCCTAGCACTGTAATTCAAAGACCTAAAGCATAGCATAGTTAAATAAGATGTAAACCCAAGCACTAAAATCATATAAGCTTTAACAACTAGTGATACATAGTGATAAAGGCCCTTCTTTGGGCAACTTTGTGTTATGAGGTGACAACATTCTGGCCTGTCTCCACAATCTCCTGCCTGTAATCAAACCTGTCACATACCTTCTCAAAAGGAAAAAATAAGCATTTGCAGCTGGTTATCAGTAAAGTGCATGTGGACAGGGTCAGGCAGTAAACAAAAATGCAGCATGCAAAAATTAGGAAATATGTCCTGTTAAAAAACACATGCAGCCTACTATAACTGCAGTGCATGTGCACAGGGGCAGGCTGTGAAAAATTGCAGCCAGCAAAACTAGGCACAGGGAATGTGCCCAGTGAAAAAAAAAAATCCTGTTATGACTATAGACAGTGCATGTGGAGAGGCTAAAAAGAAGCAGCTGGATATCATGTAAAAATTCCCCTCATCCACAAATTCCCCAAGATACCCACAATTTTTCTACCTAAAAGGTCATTCAGTAAGGGTCTACTTAAGGAATACCGGCGTATAAGATGGGTTTTTAGACCCAAAAACAGTATACCGCGCTGAGCCAATCACGGCAGGCTTTGTATTAATGAATACAAAGCCTGTATTAATGAATGCAAAGCCTGCCGTGATTGGCTCAGCGCTGTATACTGTATGTAGCTGAAGGACGGAAGATGGAGGACTCTGCGGGGATCGTGGACAAGGTAAGAGACTGTAATCCCGATTGTGGCTCGGGGTTACCACTTATGGTACTGAAAATTAATCCCGAGCCACACTCGGGAATACCGCCATGGAGGTTAGTGGGTGCATTTAAACATTATTTTGGGCTATATTTTAACACAAAAAGTAGGGGGTCGTCTTATACGCCGAGTCATCTTATACGCCTGCAAATACGGTACTTTAAGAGGCCAGAGCACACTAGCCCTACACTAATCTGTCCCTATGCACTTTATCAGCAGCACTCCCTATACTTTTCTTATCACAGCTAAGGACATAGTTACATGGCTGCCAGGAACCCGGCCTTTAATAGTGAGGGGGGTGGCACATAATACAGCCCCTGTTATTGGACATTCTAAGTCCCCTGACCCATGTTCATAGGCCAGAATGTGCATTTTTGGTATTTGGCTGTTACGGCAGTAAACAGCTGCTGTGTCTGCGAACGTCAAATGGGTTGGTTTCGCCACAAACCCATGCTTCACCGGAAGCTCATCCCTACTCCTGTGCCTACAGTCTCATCGCTGTATATCT
Organism: Nanorana parkeri; assembly: GCF_000935625.1. Taxonomy (NCBI): domain Eukaryota; kingdom Metazoa; phylum Chordata; class Amphibia; order Anura; family Dicroglossidae; genus Nanorana; species Nanorana parkeri. The sequence continues at coordinate 111,847 of NW_017307487.1, read as the reverse complement.
TTTGAGTGTGATCAAAGACATTGCTGCCTCTGACTGTTAGTCTCACTAGATTTAGAGTGAGAGTTGGTGAAGTCACTAGTGCGCTGTTCACTGCTTTCTCTGACATGAGAAAGCAAAGCCCTGGATCTACCAGGATGGTCGTTTCCACACAAAGGCAAAGTATATAACAAAGCAAATCAGTTATGGGTAAAGATCAGCTGCAGGGAGACCACAGGGAATACTGCTGACTAGTCCCTTGCCCTTTGCTTGCCCTTTTCTGGGCACAGCTTGAAGAGTTCAAAGGGAAGTTTGGTCTATTAGACTACATGATGAGAAATCAGCTGTGGTGAATGTTTTCCCCTCTACCTCACACACACAGATATCAATCTTTTTTTTTTAATTCCAAAAAGAATATGAAAGCTTACATTTTCAGTTGTAACAGCCATAAAAAAAAACTATAAACCAATTTTGCCCACAGTCCCTTAAGCAGCGGTGCTGAATTCTGCTGCTTTTGGGATGAAACAATTACAATACTAAACAGTATGTAAGCCTGCAAATGTACTATTCACTGTACAGCTGTACTCTAGAGCCACTTCAAACAATACACTCATGAAGAATCTTGCTTGTGGAGTGTTGTCATAAAAAAAGTAAACATTTATTTCTCTCTTGTAAAAATGTCATACACGCATACCCATTTACTGATTATTTTAACATACTGTGCTAAGCTAATCATTGTTAAACACTTTAAATATTATCATTTTTTATAGAAAGTCAAACTTTTTGTTTAGCAAATTCCATGCCTAAGTATAGATTAATCACACACTGTTCACACATAGAGTGGCGTAACTACCACCATAGCGACCCACGCGGTCGATATGGGGCCGGGGCAGAGAAGGGGCCGGTCATGTGGGCGAGGGGCTCAGCAGTATACGTGGAGGACGAGACCCGGCTGCTGCAGAGGAGACTGGCGCCCTCGGCCGTGGAGGAGGAAGCCGGGGCCCGGAGGAGGAGGCCGGGGCCTGGAAGAGGATACCGGGGATCAGCAGTGAAGTGGAGGATGCCAGAGATCGGCGGCATTGGTGGAAGTGGAGGCCGGGGATCGTCGGTAAGAAGGAAGAGGCTGGGGCTCGGCGGCGGCTGACAGGTAGGAACGGCTAAGCTGCTTTGCTGTTTTTTAATTTAATAATATGCAGTGTTAGGATCTAAAAGGCTCCGTCTTTCCCCTAAATGTTCCCTGTGTTTGAGTCCCCGCACAGCCAGGAGGGCTGCATCTGGCAGAAAACATGCACCCCTCATTGCCATTCCCAGCTGTTCCCCTCTCCGCCCTGCCTGCTACAGTTGGAGATGAGGGTCAGGATGGACATGAGGGTTA
>NW_017307487.1:73372-108790 GCF_000935625.1 Nanorana parkeri | reverse complement strand
GGGGGGGGGGGGCATACAAAACTTTGCTATGGGGCCCTGTGATTTCTAGTTACGCCCCTGCACACATATCTATATTTTCATTTTAAAAAAAGCATTCTAGTGGGAAACTTACCATGCCTCCCGCCTTCACACCGCCCCCCTCATTTAGGACCGATTATGCGACACACTCTACGGATATGGGACTCAGTGAAATATACTGGCCACCTGATTTTGCTATGGGGCCCTGTGATTTCTAGTTACGCCCCTGCACACAAATCTATATTTTCATTTTAAAAAAAGCATTCTAGTGGGAAACTTACCATGCCTCCCGCCTTCACACCGCCCCCCTCATTTAGGACCGATTATGCGACACACTCTACGGATATGGGACTCAGTGAAATATACTGGCCACCTGATTTCACCACATCTCTCTCTTCTATCACTTATCCAGTGCCCATTATTCTACCCAGGCATGGTTAGTCCCAATACTTTTTCCTGGTGGACGGCTTCTGGCTTTCAAGACATACACTCCATGCTTACGCCCCAAAGGATTCGTTCCTTTACACAACTCAAGGCATCATCTCAAATTCTACAAACCAAATTATTTGGGTATCTCCAACTATGCCACTATATCAAATCATTGTGTCGATCAGCTACCCCGCCTTACTCTATTACTCCCTTCGAACACAGATGTTGTCAAGACCCTCACTCTCCTGGTCTGATTGCCATGTTACAGTCCTCGCTATCCGCACAACTCTCTTCTGGCATTATGACCTATTAAACCAAGTGGGAAGAAGAATGGGGTTCGTCAATTTCAGAAACGGACTGGTCAGCAATTTGGAGTAGCAAACATTCTTGTTCTCGCAATGTTCTAACACAGGAAAATTCATACAAAGTTCTACTTCGCGGGTACTATACTCCGACCCGCATCCATAGGACAATCCCATCTTACTCTCCACTATGCTATCGCGGCTGTGGACAGTTGGGCACCATGTTACACATTTGGTGGGACTGTGCTAAGGTTAAACGCCTGTGGATCCGAGTTTATGCCTTAATCAACACTGTACTAGGATGTAATTTAGGTAAAAACCTATGAGAAGCGCTTCTACATAAGCCTATCACAGGGATATTTAAATGTCAGCAGTGTTTAATTTCCCACATGCTCATGGCCACTAAACAAACTATTGCCAGCTCCTGGAAATCCCCTGTGCTCAGCTACCTGGAAGTTAAAAAACGCATCACTAATGCAATGATTAACGAACAGCTAACGGCAATCTTGTCAGACTCTTATGCCAAATTTGAGAGGATTTGGGCAGCATGGATCTCCTACGCTGGACCACGACACTTTGACCCAACCCAGCTAACAATTAAATCAGCTCATGCAACGCAAACAGAGGAGAGCCCACCCGACCTACACGAGCCAATGTACACCCTTCACTTTACCATAATTTTAATGCTGAACTGGTCCTCTCATACCTCAACGCCCATCTTGTATGTCACCCTCCCCCCTCTCCCACCCTGCTGTCCTTTTTATAGTACCTGTTCAATGGGATTAGTCTCCCACCAGTTAGTCTGCAGTTTGTTCTAGGACCAGTTTACGGTCCTCAGAACACTCAAAATTAAACAGATGGTTTCCAATAGATGATTATTCTGTAATCTAGGTTTATTATATGGAACCATTCAGTATATTTGCTATGTGTCAATTTTACTATAATTTACTTTCAACAAATTTGACTGGCTGCTGCGTCAGCACTGTCTTATACTGTAATGTTGCACTCTGCTCGGGTTTTTATTTGAAAACAATAAAAAAAATTTGGGAATAAAAAAGCTAGATCAGGGATTCCAATGCTTTGTAATGCCAAAGCTTTGTAATTCTACCCGCTTCGACTGTGACTTCAGCTCAGCCAAGCCAAAGCATATGCATTCGGCTTGGCTGACCTGTTCGGCTGCCTTTGGCAGCTGTACGGGCTATTGTAATACCTTCGTCAGCTGTTCTCATGCTGTTCACATTAATTTGTTTGGAGAGGAGGAAAGGTTGCAGCTACCTTAATTACTTCATCTTGGGCAGTCTCCCACAAACTGTAAACATACAAAAAGCTGTGCTGGGTGTTATACTCACTCGATTTCTGGTGCTGTCCTCTGCAGGCTCACATGTGTAATAGAAGAAAGAAATCATCTTGGACAGTGAGATCAATGCTATCTTTGCTTAACTGTTTACATTTGTCTATCACTTGTCAAACTCTTCACGTGGATCATGGCCGAAATCAAAACAAATGGGCGAAGTTGGCTGTGACGTCATGGCCAGCTCCGACTATTTGTTGTCATTCAATGACAGGTTGAGGAAAGTGGCCTGTCATTGAATGACAACAGATGGGCGGTGCTGGCTGCGCTGTCATGGCTGACTCAGTCCATTTGTTTTGATTCCAGGTCCCTGGAAGAGTTTGAAACGTGTTAGTCACATATAAACAATTAAGACTTGTTAAAAAATTGTGTTTTGTTTTTTTCAATTAAAAGGATTTTTTCTTAAAGTGTGGTCTGTTTATTTACCTTTTACTTTTAACCCTTTAGTGAATAGGGTACAGGTACCCCTTACTCATTCACAAGGGGAGAGGGCATCATCTGGGTGCTCCCTTATGATAGGGGGTAATCCGATGCAAATAAGCCTCCCTGTTGGCAGACCCCCACAACCAATGCGTCAGAGCTTATGTGGAAGAGGCCCTTGTCCCCACTGGCATGGGGACAAGGTGCTTTTCCAGGGGGACCCTGGAAAAGCACTCTTCCAAAGCCGAGGGCATGTGGCCCAGTATGGTGCAGTGAGGGGGGTATTAGCTGTTTGGCCGCCTTCGACTGCTGTACGGGCTATTGTGACTAGCCCGTACAGCAGTCCTTCGGTTTGGCTGAACCAAAGGGCTCCAGCGGCCGAAGTGAGCAGAAAGATTAGCCGAAGCTGCCTCTAACCCTCTTAGAAGCTAGGTCTGCAGAGGTTGCGGGGGTTTGCAGACCTATATAAACTATAGCATGCCTCCCAATTGTATCTCACTTGGAGGAATTGTTTCTCGTTTGGAACCAACATTCTCTTTCCTTATACCCCCCTCATTGTCCCTCTTTTAGCTCTGGTGGTAAGAATGTACTGTTTTACTGTCAAAGTTGGTTATATTGCACTAAGCTTTTCAACCATCCTTCAGATTATAGCATCTATGATCAAAAACAATAATAAATATGTATTTACAATATGTTTGACCTTGATTTTTGTTAGTTAACCATTCACTGCTGAGCTTGTGGCTGAGTGTGGCTGCAACAAAACTCCTGAGCATGCTCACTGCTGGGCTCTTCCTAGTCTGGAGTTCTGCTGCTAGGAGCTGGGCTGCTTCCCAGCCCTGATGGCTTAGGTCCTCCAGGCCTACCATGTGCTTTTGGATTATTTTGAATACTTGAGAGGGAACTCACATGCTGACCTGAGTCATTAGGGACACCGGAGCACCACCGGTCTAAGCTGCAGTCATGACCTGATGCAGAGAAGACACAAGAACCTCTGTTGTAATAGAGATACTTCAGCCTGCTGTGAGAGTGGTTGAAGTCTGAGATCCATGCAGGAACTGTCAGCCAGAGAAACTTCATTCTATTTTTGGTATTTTACCTATACTTCTCCTGTTCTGCTACATAGTTACATAGTATTTGAGGTTGAATAAAGACATTAGTCCATCAAGTCCAACCTATTAGGATCTCATTCTAGGAGTACCTGTACCCCTGTATATTGCGGTCCGTTAAGAAATCGTCCAAAAGCTTCTTGAACGATTCCACATTCTTTGCTGAAATCACCACCTGTGGCAGTGAGTTCCAGACCCTAACCGATCTTACTGTGAAGAACCCCCTTCACCCCTTGTGCTGGAATTTTTTTTCCACCAATTTTAGGTGGTGGCCTCTAGTTTTTGTAATGGAGTTAATTTTAAACAAACAGTTTATCGCTAATGTTGCTACCACCATTGAACATTTTGTACATGGAGATCATATCCCCCCTTAATCTCTTCACCTCCAATGTGACATGTTTAAATTTAGTAGCCTTGTCTCGTAGCTCTGGCCCTCCATACCCCTAATTAGTTTGGTTGCCCCCCGCTGGACTTTTTCCAACTCAAGGACATCTTTTCTTAGTACTGGTGACCAGAACTGGACTGCGTACTCCAGATGAGGTCGAACCAATGATCTATAAAGTGGCAAAATTATAGACTTGTCCCTGCAATACATCCCCTTTTTAATACAGGACAAAACCCTGCTAGCTTTGTTTACAGTAGCCTGGCACTGCAAACTACCTTTCAGTTTGTGGTCTACAATGACCCCCAAATCCTTCTCCATTTCTGACTTCCCTAGCGGCATACCCATAATTGTATAACCCATTTGTTTATTTTTAATTCCAAAGTGCATTACTTTGCATTTATCGACATTAAACCTCATCTGCCACATTAATGCCCACTCCCCTATTTTATCCAGGTCCTCCTGTAATGTTATAATGTCTAAGTCCGTGTCTATTACCCTCCCAATTTTGGTGTCATCCGCAAACACGGAATGCTGTTTTTAATAAATTGTTAAAAAGGCATTCCAGGACTTTTATCTGTTGTTACTGCAAGAGAGTCAACTACTGTGAGTACCATGCCTGGGGACAAGATGATCTCAACTGGGAGTCCCACTTGCATTACTCAAGGCTGGGTGGAGACACTGCCATAAGAGAGAAATGTTATTTAGGTCCCATACTGCCACTTTGCAGAGGCTCTGATCCATCTTGTTTACCTACAGGTGTAAGGATTTCATCCAGCTGCGATCAGGGATTGATCGCCAACGACGCCCACTATTGCCTCATCACTAGCAGTCTCCGCCCCAGCTGTCAGCATAAAACAGCATGGAGGGGAATGGTCGGCGTCTCAGTATTGTAACTGGTACGCTGACCATTCCTGCAGCAGCCAGACCTCACAGCCTTACTGCCAGGACCACCAACTTGTGCCGGAGCTGTGCACACTACCTTACCTATCACAAAGCCTCTCTGGATTCCATAGTGAGAGCCCCATCAAGAGCCTGCATCTGATCTCATTCAGCTGGCATGATCACTCCTGAGAAATCTTGAACTCACCTCTCCCAGCAAGGAATCCTCTGCTATTTCTCTACAAACACTCCTGATTGTCAGCACTGCCAAACCGCAAGTATATTTGCAAAGTAGATTGCCCATGAACTTTGTGCAAATAGCATGCCAAGACTAACAAGCAGGCTCACAGATAAAACTGCATTGGTGTATCCTGTTTGAATTAATACAGCTGCATAAGTTATTCCTACCTATTGTTTCCGTGTATTCTTTTGAAAGAGGGGTTTGTGTATGACAATCCACCCACTGTGCATTACTTATCCGCAGCTGAGTTCCACAGAAGCCAAACCTTACATAATACTGAGACCTTAAAATGGAGCCAGCGGATATCACTGGTCATATAGTGAGACTATCCCAGAGGATGGAAGCTCTCACTCAAACTGTTAAAGAATTACAAATTGAAAATCAAAACTTGCGTGCCAATATTTCTGAAAAAGTAGCAAACAAACCTGCTGCTGAGGCTCCCGAACCCAAGGTCAGCCCACCAGAGACTTTTTCCGGAGACCGCAGTCGTTTCCGCGAGTTTGTGAAGGCAAGCAAACTTTTGTTTGATTTAAAACCCCGGACCTATTGTTCAAAAAATGGCAAGGCAGATGCACTGTCACGAATGGAGGAATTGCCCCCCACACAAAGGGCACATATGTCTATCATTCTGCAAGAGAGGATTGTAGCCACTACCATTTGCCTCAAAGATGAACTCAAGAATGCACTAAGGGAGGAGATAAGATAAACAACCTTCATCTGCTCAATATCCAAATTTTTTGTGTGGCTGTTAAGTTAAGGGCCTGTTAGTTAATTCAGCCATGTCCACATATTGCAGTATTTCACAGTAAGTTATTTAAAACAGAAAACTCCATAGGCTCATTCATTCCTACAAATGATCTGCACTTCCCTGGATGGCTTGGGCCACCATTCTGTAGTTACAGACTATTTATACAAATGACTAGGAACGTAGTAAGTATGAGCAATGGCTAATTTATTACAATAAAAACATCTGACGAAATGAGATGTCTGTTTTGGCAAAACAGTTTCAATGCTTTTTTGCTTGTCTGGCTTATATGAATAAATACAGTTAGCAGCAACAAAACAGTGTTGTCCTAGCTGGGACTATTGAGGAAGGTTATAGGATCTGTGACTTTTTCAGCCAATGTTAAAAAAGGCTTTAATTAATGTTTTCCATGTTTTCTCTCATTAAAAACACTCAAGTACATGAGCATGTAACCTTCTGCTGCACTAAAATCATAAGCAGTGTATTCAACCCAGTTCACCTCCATGGACCACATAATAACTCTCCCTCATATAATGGAGATAGGGAGGTATTCTTTAGTCCAAATCAGGATCAGACATGCAAGGGTCAAAGGAGGATAAATACTAGCATCCTCCCGAGTCCCAAAGCTCAGTATATAGAGAGTTATTGCCGGCAATATACAGAGAGCGCTGCAGCTAAGACGGATACTGACAATACTGTTGTGATCCACCCCTCTGCCTCTAGATAGGCAGAGCCAGCTGTGCCTGCCCCTCCCCCGTTTGTTCCCCCTGATTGTATTGATCTTATTGGATTTTTTTTTTTTTAATGTTTTTAACCTTTTATTTCATGTATTATGCCTTTGTCTGTGATTGCAAACATAATTTCAGATAATTAGGATTGGGTTTACAAAATTAAATCAGTTGAATTAGATTCTACTTGTCTCCTTTTGGAAATTGAAGTTAAAGTTTAGTCTGTTTATATTTCACAATCTCTGGTTCCTCATTTCCCCCCTACTTAACATGCTTATTATTTTTTTAATAAAATTTTTCTGATTTCATTACATAACTTATTTTAGACCCAATTATGTAATTAGTTGTAGATACTGGCACGTGCACGTGCATGGGCTAAGTTTCTGAATGCAGAAGTTTCATGTTTGCAAACTTACCCCCATATGCGTGTATGTGCAAATGGAAATGTTGGCGTTTGTGGGCATACACCCGAGTACAGCATTTTCTGTGTATACATTGCTTTGGAAAGAAAATCACAGCATTTGTGGCTTCCAGGCTCCGCAAATACAGGTGTATTTTACACTGTATGAAAATATGTGTGTATTTGCTCTCAGAGCCCTTTAGATTTAATGAAATATACTGTATTGGTGTCAGCCTGCAGATTGGGACAGTGAAGAAGCAGCATTGTTAAGTCATAAATCTGCTCTTTCAGCATTCTCTTGCTTTCATCTTGCACCCTGTCAAAATATGTGTTTGCAGCAAATCCTGATTGACTGCTAATGCTGCTACTTCCCTGTCCTTGTTGTACTGTGCAGGGGTTGAATAGGGGCTAAAATCAGAGCAAATTATGGTACTTATGCTAGCTATATGTAAATATTTTTGTCTCTGTTCATTTCTGGGATTTCCTTTCGCTTTCCGTGACCTTCTGTCCTGGTGACAATGGTCACAAAGAGAAATAGAGACAAATTTCTTGCATCGACACACCACATAAATAGAGTTTTGACAAGGACTCTAACTTTTCCCTACTCTATCCAACACTTGATACATTTTAGTTTCCGATATATCAGTCATTTAGAAATTTAAAGAGTATGGAACATCTATAAGTCTGAAGAGAAAAGGCAATTGGCAGAAAGTGAGTCACCATGCAGGAAGGAGACGATTGAGAGAGGCCAACAAAAGACCTATTGAGTAAGTAGCTGGGTCCAAGCCCCATTGTGTTTCTGGTGTTAGATAACTGGGTTGATATGAAAATTCTGAATATTATGCCAATATATATTATGACATTTTATCGATTTGTTTATTTGATTAGAATATTAATTGATTTGATTAGAAAACTGCAATTTGTCTTAAAGGAGATCCCCTTAAGCACAAATCCAGTATTGAAAAATGTTTAACTTCATTATTTTTAATTTTTATGAGGTTGTATAAAATCTTCTTTTTTTTTTATCATTGTTGATTTCTGGAATTAACAAGATAAAGAATGAAAAAAAGGAATAAACCTTATAGACTGGATAAGACACCCCTATACAAGGGCACAAACTATACATTTATTTCTGAACAGTTTGCTATGCTGTATGTCCTGTAGGTGTGCAGATTTGGTTTTAGTAAAAGGTGGTGAACCTAGGTTGCACTTTGAGAAGACAGTTATCCTGGGATGACAATAAAGCACTGTGCTAAACATTTGCATGCTTTTTCAATAGTTTTTAAAGCCCAACTACACATAAGGTAATACCCTTTTCCCCTTTCTGTTTAAAAAACAAGCTGCAAATCAATGTTCAGCACTACCATTCATGCTCCAGCACTTCCCTCCTTGTTCCTCTGTTGGCTGCCACTCTTCTTCTACGTTGAATGATGCCAAGTGTCATTCAAACACTTCTTATAAACATAGTCTGTTAATGAACTACCCCAAGGGATGCATGATCAGGCAGTCTGGGCTGTGGAATGCTGCATAGATTGTACATTTTAACACCTTAATTTTGTTCTTGTATTGGACTTCTCATGATAGCAGTTGATGGATGAAAAGTCATTCCCATAATTGTCCAAAAGCTGTTGATTTGCCTGGCCTTCCAAAAAACTATCGAGATCAAACAAATGTTATATTCTATTGTAATTGGCTTAAAATCTTTAATACATACAAACCTTCAGCAGTAAAGGAAATTCAAGTGTGCAAGAAAAATATAGCCAATTTATGTTTTTAAAAAAAAATGTTTTCTTAAATGATTTTTGTTCATGGCCTAAAAAATCTGAGTATGGGACATGATATATATTTTTTTATTTGCACTCACAGTCCATTTTCCAGACAGGCCCTCAAGAGCTCTACACAGAATACTCAAATAGTCAGCAGAAAGGTATAACATGTCTATAATATATTTTATAACAATCAGTGAAACACCAAACCATAAAAATGAGTTAGATAAGAAAAGAAGGGTGAGCTAAGGAATGAGGTAAAAAAAAATAATCTGACAGCGATATGGAAAATAGTGATTTACATGGATTCCATTATGATTTGTTCCAAATAATTACTATTCTTAGTTTCTTGTTTCATTTCTTGATTGGTTTTAATGCCCCCCTTTAGTACCAAGACATTCAGGTTCTCTATTGAGTGGTATGGTGAAAAACAATGAGCTGCAGCTCTTTCATTATCTTCTAGTTTGGGATTGTATGCAGTAACTAGTGATTTACAGCTATTTTATTTCTATTTTAAGATAATTTATCTTTGGATTTTCAGGACGAATGGATCTGATGCTGTATTTTCCATTTGGAAGGATTCTGCCACTACTCTAAGGTGTGTTTTATTATGTTATTATGTTGTTATGTTTATCTTAGGTCAGAACACATACAGTGACTTCTTGTGGATTGACTTTTTAGATAATAGTCTTCTATCCTGGTAATAACATAATTGTAAATATAGGTATAATAAAAATAATGCTTCTTTAAAAGAATTTTCCTTGAGGGGGCGCTCGTGAACTGCCATACAAGATGGTCGAAAGCTAATAAGGCTTCTCTCTGTCCTGATGTGCTATCAGCAGCATTATCACTTGAGATGACATTTCTCCACCTCAGCAGAGGTCCTGCTTCTCCATCACTACCAGAGGCACTCAGCTTGAGGCCCGGCATCCAAGGTCAGATTCGCCATCTTATTGGCTGTACACAAGAGAGGGAGCATATGCTAACACCGCTTCATAGTGGGGAGTGAGGAAATCCTACCCAGCATTGGTACTATGCTGCCCTTGTTGGATGCCTAGCAGTGTGTGAGATTAAGCTCCATCCCCTTTTGCTTTCCATGCAGCTGCCCTGTTAGAAGCTTACTAAAAGTACTACTGATGTTTATAGGGTAGTATTCATATAGGGATTATGTGTGAATGTAAAAGGACCTAAGTGATGATTGATTTTCTATATTTTTCAGTTTGGGAATAAGCATAAGCGAGCATATACATCAATGATTTTGCTTATGTCCAACTGCAACTGTTTGAGTTACAGATGGGATTCAATAACTAAGCCTGACAGAGCAGCTAAGAATAGTTTGTCAGGAAAACACATAGACAAGACTTATAGAATACATGTGTAATGCAGTTTGTAAAAACTGTCAGAAGAATGCTGAGGCTTACTATCTTAGAATTCATATGTAATGAATATTTTACCTCGTTATGCTAGACATGCTTATGAAAGGAATAAATCTCATGCATTATTTTAACATAAAGCCTATATATATGGACATTTAGAACGACAAGACAGATACACACACTCACAGGACTGACACTTGCACACACACTCTCAGACACATATATACATTAGCTTACACAACTGTCAAGGACTATTTACAAAATGCAAGGCTAAAGATGCAGTTTACTCTCAAGCTCTCACTTAAACAAGACATACACTATATTTTGTTTTATCTTTATTCTTTTATTAAAAGCCAACAGCAAACACCTAATCAACCAGAATAACATCTAAAGAATACAGCGGGGCATATACCCATGTTCCACGTTTACCTCACAAATAGATACAGTGATAGAGACAAAAAGAAGAAAAATTAAATTTTTGCACCGACTGACCTCATAGAAAAAGAAACCCTCCTTCTATTTAATTATAGTTATCGGGGGATTATTATAAATCATCCTCTTACTGTACCATGGTGTCAAAATAAAAGATTGCATAAGTATTTTATGTTACATATTTTTGAGTTGTTACCTTTGTATATTTTTGTTGATGTTTTGTACCTTTCCAGTACATCTGATTTTTGCTCTCACATGAACATTTTTCCAAACTCATTTCACACACATACTTTAGGACACTTGATTATTTTGTGTTGAAAATATCTAACATTCCTCCATTCTGACATCTTGGATGGTTGCCCCCCTATTGGCCCGGCAGTGCATCCACTTCTAAGACCTATTGCCATGCACTCACAAGGCTGCTGCAGCAATAGGACACTAGAGTCATCCAGCTTCCCTATAACAGCTAATAGTTTCTAGCCTGCATGACAACCACAGCACTATTACAACAACCTTTTTCTGAAAAAGGTTGCCCTTCTCATACTTCTTAGAGCTACAGCGCACTTGTACACCATCCTCTCTCATAGAACGCTTGCTGAATACATTAAGCTCCTCATTTGATATTGCCTATTTCAAAGCTTTCAAAGATTTATACACTAAAAAAATTGAACCATACATGACCCTGCCTCAAATATCCTTATTGGATATTCCGTTGATTGCTACCTATACAAATGTGGAAATCTCTGTAACTTTGTTAAACATTGTCTATAAAAGTTTAATAAAAAATTTATTTATAAATGAAAGAATTTCACACTATTAAACTTGACATACTGTGCACTTCCCATAGCAGAACTCATGAGCTGCAGATATATGTCATTATAAAAAATTTTATGTGTAATTATTAATGTGCATGTCTAGCCAAAACTATTTTTTTTAGTTTTGGATAAAGTGGGAAAGGGTTAGAACCTATTTCAGGTGTTATCCTGGATAGGAGTTATCCTGGATATGGCCATGTTGCAGATTTCACAATTGGATTGAATGAGTTGTGTTATGTCCTCTTTTCTGTATGTTTGGTTTGGTAAGCAAGATAACATTGTCTGTATTGTCTGACATGTACAGTATAACCCCATCCTTATGAGGAATGTTGCCATACAGGATTTCTTAAGTAGCCTGCAGTGTATTTATTGGCAGCTTCTTAATTTTGTGGAGTTTGTTTAGGAATCGTATTGTATCCAGGAGCATGTCAAGGGTAATGTCACCTAGGGTGGCCATTTTCTATGACCCCCAGGGTCAAAAGAGATACCATGGGTGGTCACTTCGGTCACCTCACTGATGCTGATCCTACTAAGAATCAGTATCAATGAGCAGAGCTTCCAAATTCTGCACCTATCACATACGCAGGGGCTGGGAACTCTGCTTAGTGAGTCTGCACACTCCGTCTCAGTGTCGCTGAGTAGTCTCAGACACTGCACCTGCTGTGTGACAGGGGCAGTGTCAGGCAGGGAGCTCAGTAACGCTGGACCTTCTGTGAATGCACTGAGGATATATTATCCCATGGACACTGTGGCCTCAATACCATCCATCCTCGAGTGCTGCCTGAGGCAGACACCTCAACTGGCCTCATGGGAGTCATGGCTTTACTAAACCTTTTCTATATCATTACTACAGCAATGGCATAACATGAGAACTTTTTTTAATTTGGGTAAATGTGCATTGCAAAGTAGGAAACCTTAACGTGGAGGTGTTTTGTATGTCAATGAAAGATAATAATTACATGAAAATAATTACATAGGGAGGTAGGAAGTTATTAGACTTGAAGACTGATGTTTCTCTGTAGTTTACTGTTTCAGTTAATATTTTATTTTAAAACTAATATTAGTAAGAACTCAAATTCCGAATAGTCTCTGTGGTTAGTTTGTCACATGGCTTCTCTACTTATGCATACCTTTTATTGATTAATCAGTGTTTCTGACCACTTAATATTGATCCTCATTATAGATAAAAATGTACAGGTGAAACTCGAATAATTAGAATATCGTGCAAATTTCATTTATTTCACTAATGCAACTTAAAAGGTGAAACTAATATATGAGATAGACTCATTACATGCAAAGCAAGATAATTCAAGCTGTGATTTGTCATAATTGTGATGATTATGGCTTACAGCTCATGAAAACCCCAAGAACCCCAAATCCACAACCTCAAAAAAGTAGATTATTACATGCAATCAATAAAACAAGGATTGTACATAGAACAATATCGCACCTCTGAAAAGTACAAGCATGCATATGTACTCAGTACTTGGTTTGGGCCCCTTTTGCAGCACTTACTGCAATTACTTTTGCACAATATTCTAATTATTCGAGTTTCACCTGTATGCTATTTTTGTGGCCATATTGATTATATGAAAAGCAGCACACTGTGATTAAACTCCTAATTACCCTGTGGTGTCCAATGAGAATAATTACTATCATTAGTGGGTTTATCATTAGGTTAAAAATTCTTTTTAATTGAGTCTATCATGATCATTCACATAAAAAAATCAGATCAGATTGTCATTTGGTGAACCTATTAATCGAAATACTGAAGCCTTAAATAAGTTGTTTCCTAGACATCCCATCACAGCTTATAACAATTTATAAGACAAGCTTATAGTTATTTGAGTGGTTTCAGCATTTAAGTCTAATATGAGTATTAACCTTTGTCAAGTACCATTATATGTGTAAACAATTGCCCGTGGTTTATTTTTTTTTCTTCCTTATACATTTTTTATTTAGGGTAAAAGGCAATAACATCTCAAATTACCATGGTATACAAGCCTTGCACTTCAATACAAATAACAACATTGTCAGAACTGGTCGGAGTCTGGAATTCGAGGTTAACAGCCTCAGAGGATTTACAGACAGGGGGGCAAGCGTAGCCAGGTTTGTATTCAAGTAGACAGATGTGTGGTCCAGGTGATTAATTTGAGGATTACAGTCCTAGAATACTGCCTGGGCATCGTGATGGCTAGTAAATATAAGACATCTGTAGAGAGGCCGTAGAAGACAGGAGTGACACGAAGAACAGTTATTCCAGGGATCGACGTACCTTCTGACTGAAGTACAAAAGATGGCATGTGGTGGAGAAGATTTAGGGAAGCGGTGAGAGGTAGGGAAGAAGAAGGGTGAGAAGAAAGGGTTGGGTAATGTCAGATAGCGAGTGGGAAGAGGTTAAATGTACTAGGGTTGGCACTCTCTGATTCCTTTCATCCCCGCTGGGCACTGCTCTGTGTCCCAGCGGGGATGAAAGGAATCACGGCCGCGCCGGCAAAATGGCAGGAAAATTTCACTTTCGGCATTTAGCCGAAAGTGCCATTTTAGGCCGGCGCCCCCCCTTCACTTTTCGCCCGGGGCCCGCGCCCCTGCTGCACCCCCGGTTGTTACGCCACTGACCCAGCTCCCCTATCACAGGGTTAGGAGGCTGCGGTTAATTTCAGGGGGCAGGAAATTGTCTATCCAAGGGGACCATATTTTCTCGAATTTTTGCATGGTATTTTCTGCCTGTGCTGTCCGCTTCTCATGCGACATTGTCCAATTTACATGTCTTTTGAGGTTCGAGATACTGAGGGAGCTGGATAACCATGACTTGGCTATTTCACGTTTAGCCGCTGTCAAAATATGGAGGCTCAGCTTGAAGGATGCTGTGGAGAGGCCTACCGGTTTACAATTAAGAAGGGCAAAGGTAGGATCCTTACACAGTGGTTTCTGAAACAAGGACGAAAGTATGGTAAATACCCGATCCCAATACCGAGCAACTTTTGGGCACTGCCACCATATGTGAAAGAATTTCCCAAAATGCGTGAGTCCCCTATCTGACCATATTTTAAAACTAGTGCGACTAGAGGAAGCTAGAAGGAAGTTGGGGTTCCGCATGTAAGATAACATTGGTAGTTGAGGGGAAGTTAAAGACATTTGCTTGTTAAGGGAATCCAAGATGCGCAGTGAGGAGGAAGTGACGGGATTTAGAGGTGAGGGTCTCCGCTTAGGCTTAAGCCAGAGAAGGTTGGCTACCGAAGTATTCGAGGGAAAGGAGTCCTCAAGAGTTACCCAGCAGGGAATTTCGAACTCTGCATGGTATTTGGTTAGCTGTCCTATTTGAGCTGCCTGGTAGTATTTCAAAAAGTTAGGAACACCTAATCTACCTCGAGTTTTTGGTAGATACATGGTGGTGCGTGGGATCCTAGGTCGTCTATCATTCCAGATGAAGCCCATGACCTGAGATTGTAACGTGCGTAGTATTGATGGTGGGACCTGCACTGGTAGAACCCTGAATAAATATAATATTTTGGTCAGAAAGGACATTTTAATGGCCGCTATTCTGCTCAGCCAAGAGAGGTGGTATTGAGACCATGTGCTAAGTAGGCCCTTCAGTTTCTTTAGTAGATCAGGGTAGTTGGCTCTATAAAGTGTGGAATATGACGAGGTCAAGTTTATCCCTAGATAAGGCAACGTAGAGGAAGACCAGCTGTAAGAGAAGCTTGCTTTCAGAGCTGTCACTACAGGGGTTGAAAGTGATATGTTAAGGGCCGTTGATTTGGAATCATTGACACAGAGTCCAGATACGGAGGCAAATCTGTTGAGGACAAGCTGAAGGTTTGGAAGGGAAATAATTGGGTTGGTAAGGGTAAGGAGGGCATCATCTGCAAATAGACAAATTTTGTGGGAAGTACCAGCATAGGTTATACCAGAGATATCTGGAGAGGAGTGTATGAAACAGGCCAATGGTTCCAGGATTAGGGCGAAAAGTAATGGTGACAAGGGGCAGCCTTGTCTGGTGCCTTTGAGAATATCAAACTTTGGTGAGCAGTACCCAGAATATTTGACCTGCGCTGTGGGTTTGTTGTAAAGGGAAGTTATTCACGTGAGGAAGTGGTGACCAAATCCCCATCTACGGAGAGTGGCAAAAAGATAGGGCCAAGATACCGTATCGAAGGCCTTTTTAATGTCCAAGGATAAGAGCATAGTAGGGATGCGCTGCGCTTGGGCAATATGTGAAAGTAGGGTAATTCGGCGGACATTGTCCCCCGCTTGTCGGCTGGGTATGAAGCCAAGTTGATCTTGCGTAACTAGTTGCCTAAATGCATTTGTTCAAATTAAGGCTTTTCCCCATAGTTCTCTCTAGGGTAACGGGAGGACACAAACTAGCGTCCTCCCGTCACCCTAGGCTCAGTATACCGCGAGCTGTAGCTCGCGGTATACTGAGACGCCGCAGCTGAAGCAGATCCCGACAATTATGTCTGAATCCGCCCAGCTGCGTGACTGACAGCTGGCTCTGCCTATCCAGAGGCAGAGCCAGCTGTACCCGCCCCGTCCGTTCCACCAATCAGCACTGGCGGATCGGAGCGGGGAGGGGGGAATCCAGCCCCTCCCCTGTCACGGCAGAGAGTCGTGACAGGATCGAGAGGTGAGCAAACGCCGGTATGTGTTCGCTCACCTCCCGATCTACTAAACCGACCTGTGACAGTCTCATTGTCGGCTTAGAACTATGAGGTGAGTGAAAAGCACTCCTCATAGTTCTCCTTTAAGAAAGTTTTGCCCTCAAATAATTGGACATTTTAATGGACATTAGTCAACACAAAAATATCTTGCAGGCTGGTGAGTAATAATGAAATGCTATGCCATGTATACTGGCTACACAATGCCTTTCAACCTATTATTGTCATCCCAGAGTGCCACAAACGTTATCTGTGTACAAGCAGTGTTTTGGACCTCTGCAGGAGACCACTGCTTCCACACAGAGAGCATGGGTCATGGAAGCATGGGATGGCTCTGCATCATGCTGGCAGGGGACAGGATTTTCTACTTAGAATTAGGCTGCTATCGAAATAAAACAAAATGGTACAACTTTTGAAAAGGCTGCCATGGCCGACACAGCTCCCTATTACAGTTGCATGCATGACGCAAGCTGAATGAGAATAGGTGTGAACGGCAGTGAATGAACTGCAGTACACTCGCCTCTGCCAATCCAGATGTTGGATCAGCTGAGGCGAATGTGTTGTTCACTTCAGCTCAGCCAAACTGATCAGCTGAACCGAAGTGAATCGAAGGGAGCCAAAGCCAGCCGATGTACGGCTGAAATTAGCCATACTTGGCTGAAGTAAATAGGTGAATGGCGTTCGGCTCCCTTCACTTCATGTCAGTTATTTACTCGGCTGCCTTTAACATCTTAGTGAATAACGTCGTTCTGAGGAAGTCAAATGACAAAACGCATGAATGTGGCCAGACGCTGAGTCCATTTGCAAAGCAGAACTTTACAGTCAGGAGAGGCGGCCATCCTTATAGTTTACAAAACTATTTTTTTATGGAAGCATGTGAGTGTTCTGATTTTATTAAAGCGTTTGTGTTTAGTATTACACTATAATTTGTTAAGATTTTCTGAGGAATTGAGGAACTGCAGGCCCTGGAGAATGGAGAGGGTAAACATTTGGAGTGTTTAATATTAGAAAAGACTGAGGAGGCAGATTGGGTGGATACCGCACTACATGCTGTTTTGAACGTCTTGAAAAAGCGGTCCTGCTTTCTGGTGAGTGCGGATCCCTATAAGATTTCACACACGGGGATATATTGACTTTATTGAAAATAGGATACACAGATTTGAGAACATTTTTTCACTGGACACTTCCGGCTATATGATTCACTTTAATTGATTGCTGAATAGGGCATCTTTTTTGTTGCACTCATTGAAAATTGTTGCACTCATTGAAAAAGACACTAGCATTTATATGTGCATTTATGTACAGTATTTTGTTGGCTTATTTTGTTTTGGTTTTGAAATCGGTCACATTTAAAACACATATCTGTGGAGTTAGAGGTTATGTGTATTTTTTATTTTGATAGAACTTTATTGAATTGTCACAAGTGGCATTTCATTCAGTTCTATGGGCACAGTGGAGTGCGAGGCGGTTGTTCCATGTCGCATCCTGCTGTGCTGAAAATGGTACAGCATGCCGTACTTTTTTCAGCGCACACCACCACGTTCCCATCCCACATAACTGAATCGGCCGGGAGACTGCACAATGTTTTTTTTTTTACTGTGAGAGCAGTAAAAATTTGGGATTACCTTCCACAGACAGTGGTATCAGCTGATATTGATCAATCCAAAAAAATCTTAAGTGAGTTTCTCAGTTTACTGAACATACAGAAATATGGGAACTATAAGAGACATGCATACACACACAAACACACACACAGGTTGATTCAACCTTACCTACTACATTATTATGCTACTGTTACTATGTAATGTCCTGTAGTATCACATACCTAATGATAACTAGGACAAGCAAGAGATATGGGGGCAAAATTCTGCCAGTCAGACACAAAGAACAATCAGTTTTGCCATACTATATAATTTTGGTGCCAGCAGTCAGAATGAGAATGGGCTTAGATGAAGATATGTCCATGTATGCTATCATCATGCCAATATTAACTGTACTGCAGAATCTGTTTTGTGGTATTGTCTGAATGTAGATTTTTTTTTTTTTTACAGTTTCCCCAAAGCACTTATTGAATATGTTTTTCAATATCTCCTCCAAAAATATGAACACATTTCCATTTATTAAACTTGCAAAAGGCTATAGTTTTGCCTCCCAACAAAGAAAAAAAAAAAAGAACACAATACTTTATTTTTCTGTTTCTGCCCGTAGACAAACCAGTAAGACACACTACCTAATGCTTCTCAGTTATACTGCACTGCAGATGTGTGAAGACGGAGCATTTCTAGCACATAAATTCCTGGATTTAATGCATAGAAAGATCCCAGCTGCTTCTTTTGTAAATCATAGCGTTTAGCTCACCTCTTCACTACTGTATGACTAATACACCTGCTCTTTTTTTCTCACTTCTCAACACTCTACACAAAGTTCATGCATTTTAAAAATAAATCTTGACACTTGATTTGCATTTTAGGTTTTATTTTCCATCAGTCATCGAAAAACTGTTAAAAGCAGCACAGAGTAAAAAAATGTTTCTTTTAAAAATAGGTGATATGGTACAATCTGTGAAATGAACATTGCATAATGCATAGAGTTAACAATGAAAGTCAAAGCTTCTAGATACTTTGCTTGTGTGTTCCTCTATTGTATACATTCATCCTGTATTTAATATATTGTATACTTCTGCTTTTGTAGGCAGTAACGTATTAAAGTTGTTTTTAACTCAAAACTAATTTTAAGTGTATTGTGTTGGGCAGATAAAAAAGGAAGAAAGAAAATATGCATCGTTTGTGTATTTTCCTCAACGCAAATAAGTATTACTGGTAACTGCTCTGGCTTATTTATTAACACAAGCGACGCTGTGCAAGGTGCTATAACCCTCAGAAATCAGCAATCATTTTTATTGTTATAGCTCTGAAGAGATGGCATTTGAACTCGTATTATTGTAGGTTGCTGCATTTGCATGCACTGTCATCAAATAAAACAGATATATGATTAATTTAAAATAGTGAATGCAAAGAATGCTAGCTAAAGAAGCCACAGATCACTTTAAAGTCATTTCTGTTTTGTCCTTACTTACTATAAAAAGATAATCTAGTGTACAGGAACTAGTGAACTCAATACATAAGTTAAAGTATATGTATAGATTCAACTTTTTATTTCGTTGCCAGAGTGCTGGGCGCCCCTATTTGCATGTCCGGAAGACCCATTCTCAGGGTCAAAGTGTAAAGACGCGCAATACATGCGTGCACATGCACATCAGACGTTTTCTTCGAAAGTGCGCGCAAGTCGCCCAGGAAGTGACATCATGAAGCCCTATTTAAACAGATTTGTACTTCCGGCTCCGGCGCCTGATGAGGTAGAGGCATCCGCGAGCTCTCTGTCCCGCCACACAGCTGATCATCGCTCGGATCCTCTCTCCTGCATGTCAGACCGTCACAGAACGAACCCTCAGACGCCGCTGCCCGCAATGGATTTATTTCCCGCCCGCAATCCGCTAGACGGTCACTGACCGCAGATATAGCAGGGGAAGTAACGGCCTCCAAGATGGCGCCGGCTGAAGCCATGATACACAGCGCTGAGGCAGAATCAGAAGGTGAGCCGATGACGTCACCTCACTCAGGTTGCACCATTGACTATCATAAGCTGGCATCTGAAGTAGCGTCCCAGCTAAAAAATGACATCTCACAGATAGTAGCAGAAGCTATTAAGCTACATCTGGGCAATTTCACTACTGCTTTGGAATCACACCAATCACGCCTGTCCTCAGCAGAACAGCGTATTGATAGTTTAGAAAAGGGCAATGCAGACACCTGCCTAACTGCTGCTTCACACAAGATCCTAACAAATCGCTGAGAAATTAGATGACTTTGAGAACAGGGTCCCGCAGAAATAACTTGCGAGTAATCGGTCTGCCCGAATCTGTTAAGCCTGCAGACATCCTCCCACGATCATTAGGCCTCTCAAGACCATGTATAGTGGAACGGGCTCACAGGCTGGGCGCCCCCAGGGATGATAACAGACCCAGGCCGATCATTGTCAAGTACCTAAACTTTGCTGACAAACATATGCTGTTCCAACTATATCGCACACAGAGAAACCTGGTTGCTGGGGGACATAAACTTCTCCTGTTTGCGGACTATTCGGCTGAACTAAGCAAGCGAAGAAAAATGTTTCAAGAGGTATGTCAAACCTTAGTACACCAAATAATTAAATTTGCTCTGGCCTACCCCGCCACGCTTTGCATCATCAGCCTGGAGGGCGCTGTTTCCTCCTTCACATCCCAGAGAAACAAGAGCATTTGTCCAGAACATGGCGGACACCTGTTCCAATTCACCGATCAAGAGCCCTCCAAGGAAGAAGAGGCTCGACACTAACTCCTAAAACAACATGGTGATCTGATTGCTTCACAACTACGGTTGTCACTTTCTCTTTCGTCAAGTGGGACGGACAGAGATTTTTGTGTTACTGCTGATCAACACAAGGTTGGCAGAATTTCAAGTGATGATGGCCTCGACTTTACCCTACATGTTAAGGGTGCAGCAGGCCTCCTCTGAGCCTACCACTTCCTCTCAGGAAAAAAGGGAGTCCATTGTTAAAAAACTTTGTCATGGCATGTTGTTGTTACTTGCTAGTTCTTATTACTTTCTCCACTTGTTTTTAAATTCATTTTCTTCTGTTTACGAATCAGAGCACTCCACCTTTAACATCGCAGGGGATACAAAACGGGGTACCCCTACCAACAATGTTCTACAGCTACCCACAGTGAGTAAAACATATGTGCTACATCTTATGGGACTTGTTTATGCAGGAGAAGCTAGGAGCACTGGGACATCTAGCTCTCCCATCTCTTCCTGGTCTAACTATTCCACTCGCTGGATGACCTTCACACATATCATCCAATGGGATCCCCCTTGAAAATCATATCATGGAATGTGAACGGTCTACGGTCCCCGCAAAAAAGGTCTAAAATACTCAGACACTTAAAGAAAATGCACGCTGATGTGGCCCTTCTTCAGGAAACCCACCTCTCCAGCGCTGACTTCTCTCGCCTTAAGAAAATGTGGGTGGATTCAGTCTATGAGGCTCCCGCAGCTGGAAAAAAAGCTGGAGTGGTTACACTTATTAACAAACATCTACCTCATGATGTCCTACTACACCAACACGACACGCAGAACGGCAGATGGTCATTTCTTTCTCTTCACAATGGCACTCGTCAACTGGATATTCTTAATGTCTACGGCCCTAACTCGGATAACAAGGCATTCTGTGACTTCCTCCTGGACATAGCAACTGCACAACTTCCCAACTTCTTGTTCCTGGGCAGAGGGGACTTTAACGCGGTACCTTCCCCCCCTGAGGACCGTCGTCGTAATGACAACTCCCAATCTAATGGAACCCTGCAAGACAAGCACCTCACAGCAATGCTGAATGCCAGTGGACTAGAAGATGTATGGAGGTATAATCACCCCTTAGAGAGGGACTTCACACACTACTTGCATGCTCACCACAGCTTCTCTAGAATTTATCTCTTTCTTGCTGCTCCCTCTACTCTTCACAAAATTGACTGTTTATATTGATGACATGCTCATATCAGACCATGCACCGATTGTAGTATCCTTACAGAGACTGATATGCTCCACACCTCCAGTGGTCTGGAGGTTTCCTACTTACCTATTTGCTGATACTGAATTTCACACTGAACTTAAATCTTGGTGGCGTGAATACTCTATTGATAAATAAAACAGTTATCAACATGTTGTAAATTTGGGAAACAGCTAAAGGCAGGCAGGATCTTGGCTAATGCAGCTACCAAAAAGAGATTGGCACGGAACCGGTACAAAGAGGCATGCCTTGAGGTTAGACGTACTTATCTACTCTTTAAAGATAACACCTCTGAGGCATCTCGTACTAGCTGGGTGCTCGCAAAACAACAATGTGACCACTGGCTACAACTTCTTGATAGACAAATTAGATCTGCCACGGACCTGACTTTTTAAAAATTTGGCAACAAGTCGCGTAAGCTACTGGCCAACCTGGTTAAAGGTCAGAGGCTTTCACCTCACATCACACGCTTGTCAGACTCTGAGGGCATAGTTCACCAAGATGCTAATTCGGTATCAAATATTTTTCGTGACTACTATAAATGTCTATATACGGCCTATTTCTCTGACCCCACATGAGGTGACTCCTTCCTTCACTCGGTGGACATGTCCTCTCTGTCTCATTGCGATCTTGAGGCACTAAATTTAAGATATTACCATTCAAGAGGTCCAAACCATCATTAAGCAATCTTCTAAAGCTAGGGCACCTGGTCCAGATGGCCTATCCAGTGAATTCTATAAAATCTTGCTAGAGGAGGCCCCTCAAATTCTAACAGATTTATTTAACCATATACTTCGCACTTCCAATTCCCCTTCCACCTTTAACCAAGCTTATATCAGACCCCTCCCGAAAAAAGGCAAGGACCCGCTACAGGCAGGATCATACCGACCAATCTCCTTACTTAATCAGGATGCCAAATTTTTATCCAAACTCATGGCCGACAGATTGGCCAAGATCCTGCCTAAACTTATAGGGAACAACCAGGCAGGCTTTGTACATGGTCGTTCTGCAGGCATGAATGTTAGAAAAATTATCCTGGCAATGGAGCATGCTAGATTGTCGGGGCTTTCTCCGCGCCCTATGGCACTTTTGGCCTTGGACGTGGAGAACATCTTCGACAGTGCTAACTGGCAATGGCTCCTAAAGGTGCTGAAGAAAATGGGTTTCTCTGGGCCCTTTCTCCAACTTATTTCCACAATCTACACGACTCCGTCTGCTCAAATATTCACTTCCACAATGCTCTAAGCCCCCTTCATACTCCAAAAAGGCACACACCAGGGGTGTCCACAGTCACCACTGCTCTTCAATATTGCGTTGGAGCCCTTGTCCCGATCTCTCTCCTCTACCAATATTTTTACAGGCATCAGCATTGGTACGGAAGAGTTTAAAATAGCAATGTTTGCGGATGACATAATCCTGCTCCTCTCCAACCCTAGATCCCAAATTCCGAAGATTTTTGACCATATTAATAATTTTGGCGCATTTTCAGGCCTGAAAATTAACATGGACAAAAGTGAGTTAATGTACCTCAATGGCAATTGCCCAATGGCCGATTCCCATTGGATCAAACAATATGGAGTGCAACTAAAGACAAATTATATCACATATCTGGGTATTCATCTTCCCCCGTCTGCAACGAACTTGCATTGAATATGTATCCAATCTTTCAATCTATAGCCGCGGATCTGCAGAAATGGAAAGACCTTCCGCTGTCCCTTTTGGGCAGGGGACATCTCATAAGAATGATTAGCTTCCCCCCTCTGCTATACCCTATGCAAATGGTGCCTATTCTGTTCAAACACAAAGACATCAAAAGCCTCACGAGTAACTTCCTCAAATTTATCTGCAGAGGTAAAAAACACAGAATAGCCTCTCATAAACTATATAAACCCAATTTACAGTTGGGCATCAACTTACCCAATATTCGTTTATATAACTTGGCTTGTCTCTTCCGGAACGTAAGAGACTGGGTGTTCCAAACCTCGCATTACTCGAATAACGACCTGGAACAGAACGCTGTTTCCCCATGGTCTTTAATCGGGTGTCATCCACACACCATTCCCTTTACTTCCTTCCAAAATCAAACATAACGTATTTTTTAAAGACACGATCATCACGTGGAAGGAAAGTTGTAAATACTTGGGAATTCCCGGCTGCGTGTCCCCTCAACCCCGGGATTTCCACAGGGTGCCTCCTCTAAAACATTTCGCCTCGGGGAAGCCAAAGGCTTACCCTCATACAACACCTTCTTTCTCCCCAAGGTACGTGCATCCTTTTTGCACCTTGCAGCGAGATTACAACATCCCTTCCTCCCACTTTTTACAATATTATCAGATAAGCTGATTTATACACTGCAACCTTCCTCCGACTAGAGTAACCAGACCCCCTGCCTCCTACACACGATTAATACAACCAAAAACGACTAGACTAACCCTATCGCACTTATATAGCATTCTTAGGGAACACGATAATATTGTTGATCACTCAATCCCTAACAATATGGTGCAATGGGGACACTTTCTACATATCCCTCCGGCTGTAGCTCCGGAAAAACTTACCGCAGGATGGCTTACGTAGAGTGCGTAAATCCATCACTTGTGAAATTTGGAGGGAAATACAATTTAAACTGATCTACAGAGCTTATTACGCATTCAATTTTGTACCTAAATCCTTGGACACTGATAGACTTATCGCATGCCCTAAATGTGCCGCACATCTCCCTGATATCACACATCTTTTCTGGACCTGCCCGATCATCAGTGATTTCTGGATTCAAACACTGTCCTATATGGGTTCCATCACGGGAAATCACAGAAACATACACCCCTTGCTCTGTCTGTTCCACTCCCTACCTGAACAAGACGTCTCTCGGCAACCCCCTCTAAATCGCTGACAACATTTGTGCCTGCTCGGGGTGAAAAAATGTATACTACAAAACTGGATAATCAGTGACTCGCCACAATTATCCAACTTGAATTGTATGCTCTTTAAATTCTTTTCTATGGACCTGTTAGATGTGCTCATCAGTAATACTGATCGGGCTAAAAACGTTTCGGAATGGGACGATTTTATTCAAAAAGATATCTTCGTTAACCACAAGAATGATTTGCGCTCATTTATTCTGGCTTCTACCGGATACGATCGGTCAGGCTGAAGGATCTGGTCCCTTTACAGGGGTTTAAAGAAATAGAACATGGTGACCAAACCCCTTCAACAAGCCTCTAACACATGTAATAAGCAGGTTCCTGTCCATACAAACTAGCTATGCATGTCTTTATGAATACCTCAAACAGATGCCTGTATAGACTTAGACCTAGAATAGACCTAACACACTTTCCAACCCAGACCTTTACGCTTTGAGAACAATATATAGTTCATATTTTATAAATGTAATGCTCTATGCAGTTAGTTATATAGTTAATTAATAGACCATGAGTTAAGGTCGGCGTCATCATTAATGATGCCCTCAGTTGTTTTATATTATATTTTCCTCTTTTAAGCTGAAATGTCATTAGTTTATCTTGTCTAAATAAGGATGGTTTCATTTTGGTATTTTGGTGGAGACCCTCCCTCTTAAAATGTATAACATCCAATCGTTATATGTCTCTTTGATTACTTTGAAAACATGCTGTATGACTATTTGTTGTTATTTGACCCAGCTTGCCTTGACCATTCTTCTGCCTGCTGATTAAGCCTGCTTGACCCCCGGCATTGATCCCCGGCATTGACCTCCTGACTCCGCTTTTGACTCCTGATTCTGTACTGCTGATTCTGACTGGCTTGACCCTGGCTTGTGACCCCAACTCAGCTCCTGCCTCCTGCTACGGTACCTCGTCTGCATCTGGTTTCCTACCACCCAGGCATCAGTGCTACCTTGTGTTCTTCTCTCCCTGTCCCCATATCCAGGGAAGTTGGACACAAGGGACCCCACCTCCTCCATCCGGTCTCACTCCAGGTACGTGACAGGAAGAGTTTAAATTCCATGTCAATATATTTTTTGTTATCTGCATTTCTCTTCACTTTTTCCCCCAGTGATGCAACAGGCAGTAAGTAAGGAAATTTCTGGAAAGTGAGGCACCAGAACAAATGTTCCTATGGGACATTTACTTTCTTGTTCTGGTGATAATTTTGGATTTCCCCCACTTTTTATTTTTGGTGACAGTGGTCTTCAGTACAATTAGGAAGGTACATTTCCCCAACATTGACCCAGATGGCAAAAAAATGTTACAGTGAGTCTACCTCTTCCCCACTTTATCCAAAACTGAAAAATAAAAATTTGGCCTATATATACACACACCCATACACACATAAGTTGCACTGGATGTACCCTTGTCTTTATTCAACCTTATTACTATGTAACTATGTTACTATGTTAATATATACAATTTAAGAAAAGTCAAAAGAATAACTTAGCAGTTACTCTTGTAGCGCTCATCCCCGAAGGAGCCGCTGAATGTACTGGGTATTTCTATCCCCCTACACCAATGTACCGCCCAAATGTGGATCCACAGCACACCAACACACCTTTGAATAGTTTTTATAACAGATTTAACAACCAGACAAGATATGAACATAAATGAGGCAATTATAGACCCAACAATCACATAAAAGGATATTCAGCAACAGGCTAAGGCACTCTGACACTCAGAAACCGCAGCTATCTATTGCATGCACTGACGCGTGTGAGGCCAAACTATCTCAAACTTTTCCCTTGAACTGGGTATATGTAACTTTAAGGTCTCCCTTTAACAGTGTCCGACCCTCTCTAGACTACTGGCCAGTAGTAGTGTCCTAGGCTAGCCAACGTTGGGGCCGGTACTGTAGTGCAGGTATGAAAAGTAAATTGTCACAGTGGCCAAAGGTTTCTCACCACTCCTAGGGTCAATAAGAAGAGATGAGGTCTGCTAGCAGGAAACGGACGTCCCCTCTCTCTCAAGCCGACTCTTGTGAAGAAGGTGTCGTCAGGGTCACTTCTGCTTCATCAGCTTCTTTTCTCTGGCTATAGCAGCCAGATGACTGACAGGTAAATGCGGAAGTGATGTAATACACATCACTTCTGCATTCACAGCACGGAGGGAGGTCAGCAAGGAACTGATCTCCCTCCTGACGCCCTCCCGAGCCGGTCCCGGGCCGCAGATTGGGCAGCGGATCCCAGGATTGAAGGTGAGGGGTCAATAGGGGGGGGCGGCAGCGGCTGAGGTCGAGGGGGGGAACGCAGCCAGCACATATACACGATCAG
Source organism: Nanorana parkeri (assembly GCF_000935625.1). Lineage (NCBI taxonomy): Eukaryota > Metazoa > Chordata > Amphibia > Anura > Dicroglossidae > Nanorana > Nanorana parkeri. The sequence continues at coordinate 81,896 of NW_017307487.1, read as the reverse complement.
CAGGCTATAGAGCCGCCGATCGCATATATGTGAAACAGCCAGTAACGGCTCTTTGCATTGGACGGGTTTATTCTGCCCGTGCGTGCGTGCCGAAAAAAAACCCGCCAATGCAAAGAGCTGAAGTCGAGGGGGGAACGCAGCCAGCACATATACACGACCGGCAGGCTATAGAGCCGCCGATCGCGTATATGTGAAACAGCCAGTAACGGCTCTTTGCATTGGAAGGGTTTTTGTCTGCCCGTGCACGCGTGCTAGGGGCCGAGCGCGTGCAGAAAAAGAACCCGCCAATGCAGCTGTGCCGTCTGTCTGTTTTTTTTTCAACGGGCGGACGGCAACTGTTTAACATCGATTTTGGTAATTTTCAAGGCTAATAGACAAGGGATTGTCAAATGAAGGGCATGGGCAGCTGGGCAATGCTCTGGGGGACATTTTTTAAAAAGTACCATTCGGGGGGAGTTAAGCTGTATGCAGTGTTATGAAGCAATATTATTACCAAAGACAGTATCAGCGACACTGCATTCTGCCATCACATAATTTGCATGTCTAATACTTTTTCATTTTTACATCATTGCTTTGTTTTAATATAGCATTAGCAACTATATCTAATATATTATTGTAACTAGGAAATTTTTTTTTTGACCAGCCATAACAGGATTGAATTGACTGGTGGGAGTGGCAACCACAGCAGATCTAAAAGCTATAGAAAAAAAGTGTACTTAAGTAAAGCTTAAGCTCTCGATTTTGTACAAACTAGCCATGGCATAATGTTGCAGTACTGCACAATAAAATGTCAAAACAGAGTGCACCAAAACATTTGAAAACCACAACCGCATATTCCCTGGACCCCCTCCCATCCTTGTATGTCCAATTATGGCTAGCATGTTAGCATGCTAGATGTTGGCCAGCACCAGGACAGTAAATGGAAAGGATTCTGTAATGTGGACCTCTGCAGCTGTGCTGTTACAACAGTTGTATAAACATGACACAATGCATAGTCATGCTTAATATTTATATTAATGTGAAGTGAGAATTTATATAGTCAATTTCCTTAAAGGAGAACTATGAGGTAAGTGCTTTTCACTCACCTGATAGTTCTAGCCGACCTGTGACAATGAAACTGTCACAGGTTGGCTCAGTAGATCGGGGGGTGAGCGAGCACATACCAGCGTTCGCTCACCTCTCGATCCTGTCACGGCTCTCTGCCGTGACTGGGGGTGGGCTGGATTCCCCCCTTCCCTGCTCCGATCCGCCAGCACTGACTGGCTGAACGAACGGGGAGGGTACAGTTGGCTCTGCCTCTAGATAGACAGAGCCAGCTGGCAGTCACGCAGCTGGGCGGATCCAGACATAATTGTCGGCATCCGCTTCAGCTGCGGCGTCTTAGTATACCGCGAGCAGCAGCTCGCGTTATACTGTGGCGTCTCAGTATACTGAGCCTAGGGTGACGGGAGGACGCTAGTTTGTGTCCTCCCGTTACCCTAAGGAAAACTATGGGGAAAAGCCTTAACCCCATAGTTCTCCTTTAAGCACTACTAGCATATTGTCAGTATAGCTGGTTAATATATTCCCATCTTGTGGTCATTTTGGCTATTGCACCATCTTTTACTGTGTTATCTTCCCTTGTGTGTGATGTACTTCACTTCTTGTTCAAGAATCATTATGGCATCTAAAATGGCTGCATGTCATGGCCACATATAATATGCTCACATGGGGGAAACATTACCATCTTTGACCTGCAAATACCGTAATTTCTATAATCTGCTACATCCTGTTGTCTGCTGTAACGTGCCGCATTCAAAAGAGCATCATGAATGAAAAGGTATTTGATGAGTTCAGCTATCTGATAAGGATTGTCCGTGTTGATTATATCTGCTTATACAGGCCAGGCATAAAGGTCTCAGCAAGGTATAAATCGCTAATACCACAATCGGAGTCAGAATAGCTGCCAACAGGACAATTGTGGTCTGCAGCCTCTGCCTGCAGCTTATCCGCCCTGGGTAACCACATGGGTAACTTGTATGAGGAAACATATGACGATGCACCAAATAGCTTGGTGGGAGAATCACCTCACTAATACAGGTCAGCAGTAAAAGGCCCTGGAACACCCAAGGTTCAAAAGGCCAAATTGCCTACATTCCCCATGAGCTGTGAATTAGTTCAGCAGATTGAAGGTCCTGCCTTTTTTGCACCCTCCTTCATGCTGAAAAGCCCAAGGGGGCTGCCTTTTATGCCTAGCCCTTTTCCTGTCCTGCCCGCACTTGTGTTCCTCACTTTAAATCCACCAGTCATCCACAAGTGCCCCAGAACCTAGGCATTGGCTACAAGAAAACACTACCTCGCTGTTTTGCATATGATATGCCTAGGGGACATGAACCATGCTCGACCGGGGATTTTGGCCTTTCTATTGAGGGGCAGACAGAGTGTGTGTCATGTGTGACAACAGCATTAACCTGATGGATGCCCTTTGGCAGAGAAAGTCGTTACACATACCTTTCCTGGAAGCTGAAGCTGGTTAGGTGCCAGTAACATGCCGTGCCTTCTGTGCTGGGTGAGGTAACCCCCAAAACATAAGCTATAATGAAAAATTACAAAAATTATACTTGTTTACTCTGGAAATGGGGTCTTAAAGAGGTGATATGATTGCAACGTACACCACCTAAAATTGGAGCACAAAGGCCCCAGGCGGCCGACACAGCTCGTCCTCGGGGCGCTTCTCTCCTCCTCACCGCTCTCCTCCTTGCCGACATGACAGCGCTCCCTCGTCTGCCCTCCCCGGGCGGACGAGGGAGCGCAGGAGGCAGCGCTGCCTGCTTTCAGGATGGCCGAGTGGTGAGGGGGAGAGAAGCCGCGTCCGTAGCTGTCAGGATGGCCGAGCAGGGAGGAGATCGGAGCCGCTGTCATCCTGTCAGTTTCAGGATGACAGCGGCTCTGTGCGTGGCAGAGCGGGGGACCGGTAAATATCAATGATATTTACTGATCCTCTGTGTGAGAAGGACAAACACTGGAGCGATCGTCTGATCACTCCAGTGTTTGTAAATAACTGGGGACACATAGTGCTATGTGTCCCCAGTTATGAATGAACAGGCTGTGATTTACATCACAGCCTGTTCATTCAAGATTTCCGCAATGGGGAGAAGCACTCAGGACAGAGGCTCCTCCCCATTCAGAACCTGGTGATAGTAAAATATTTACTATCAGTGTCTGAATGAACGGGGACAAGCCTCTGTACTGAGTGCTGAGGCTGCTGAAAAAGAAATTGAGGATTTGGTGTCCTCAATTTCTTTTCTGTGTGGATCCCTAATATTTCCCCAAAGCCCCCCAACAGTAAAAAATAAATAAATACATTATACAAATAAAAAATTATAAAACAAAATAATAAAAATGTAAAAAATTGTTTTTAAAAAGTGAAAACTGCACACCTCCCCTTGCCTCCCCTACACACACACGCATATTATTAGACATGTGCGAAGACTAAAAATTAATTATTACATGAAATGAACGAAAACTAAAAACGTTTCATCAAACAAAACAACATTTTCTGCTATTTTGTATTCAGCCATTGCCGTGTTCTGTAGGCAAGGCGCATGACATCATATAACACCGCACGTGTTGGGCGCCGCCATCTATGTGTATATCTAGGTATACACCAAGATGGTGGGGCCAATATTGGCGTGTGGCGTCACCTGACGCCACGCATGCATGGCGTCATGTAACATCACGCTCGCCGCCTCCAAGATGGTGGCACGCATTCACAGAACACGCCGGTGGCCAACATGGCCGCCGCACATTCTCAAACAAATTATTATGTGCCTGAATAAATTTTTCGTATATTCGGACATAAAGTAATTCATTACTTTTACATCTAGTCTGGGTTTTGTGTTCTGTTTTCTATTTTTACTTTTCTACATGCACTTACTTGAAAAAAGAGATCGGCATGACAACCTGACACTTTATTTGTATAGACTCTATTATAGTTTGACATTTATTGTTTGCCTTCTGTTGTTTTATTTGATAAGAATACTTATATTGTGCCTACAAGTTTAATACCTTTGAATAAAAGTTTTATTTTTATCATTCTTTTTAATATGTTTCTTTGCGGCTTAACAAAATTGGAGTCTTGAAATGGTGCGGATATTGGGGGAAATGGGTGTGGTTACTGGGGGTGTGGTCACTGAGGGGTGTGGTCACTGAGGGGCGCTGTAAAGCTTTCTCACACAGGGCGCCTAAAGGCCTAAGGCCGGCCCTGGGTACAGGTAATCCACACACATTGGTTAAACTGGATGGACATGTGTCTTATTCAACCAACAACTATGTAACTTCAGAGAGACCATGACATACCAGTAGCTGGCTCCCAGCGTAGTTGAGCTGCCGAAGTAGAGGACCTCCCTGAAATGCAGTCCAAATACGAGGTGTCGTTGAGTGTGGATGGTGTTTCCATGCCGGGAGCCAGCGATTCCTTAAGTCTTTGATAATTTAACAAGTTATTTCTAGCTATTCATCTACCATTGAGAGTCAGTCCACGGCCAGGGAGGGACAGCACCAGCTAGGATATGACTTTCTCCCTGTGCATAGATGTAGTTGTATCTGATACTCTTCTTACGGTCACTAGTGAGTGCAATACTTATTGTCATAGACGTGCGCAGGCTAAAAGTAATAAAACTGATCTAAAATGATTATTATATTCTGTTAATGCATGTGTATACTTACGATTCAGTTAGGATCATGTTTTAGACTGGTGCAGTCCTGCCTTTAAGCAATGTGGGGAAGAATGAATAAATAAAACCGTTGTCTTATTGTAAACCTGTCTGATAAAATACAGTATATTTCCACTACATCACACATGCAGCAAAGTTTATAAATTCCCTCCAGTATATTTTTGACTGTTCCCCTTTCCCTTAGTTTTAAGACAATCATCAAGTACTACCCATCAGTGAAAAGTTGCCTGGGAAAAAAAGATGCACTTGTAAGATTGACTTTCAAGATTTATTTTTAAGATGATAAAAGGTGTTGAAATCTCAAAAGGGAGGTAATTAATTTTTCTTTTCTAATATTCAAGAGTCAAGCCAAGATCCAAAAGAAGGAGAAAAGATGGATCCCACTCCTTCTGTCAGTTTGCAGAGCCTGTTATGTAACACAAAAAGCAAAGTTAAAAGAAGAAAAAGATAAGACATGACATCCTGCTCTCTAATTTTATTTCCAACAGCTGAGAAGTTTATTCAACTTTTGACATGCTCCTTGGCAAGGTAGTATATATTAATCAAAGAATCAGCAGGGAGATGTTAAATCATTTTTTATATAAATGCAATATAATGGGCTTAGAAAATACAGACTTTAGCTTTGTAAAGACTGTGAAAAAACATCCAGCAGCCGTAATAATATGCCCATTTCCAGCTGTTGCATTGTGTCAAATACATATAAAATGACTAAATTAAAATAGATGAAAAGTATTGAACATTATAATTGAGCATCACGCAGTACAGCAATAGTAAGGAAGTCAAACTGAAACGTACCATGGATATTCAACTTGTTTTCATAAAATAAATTCATATTGAAATTAAATTATTTTTGAAATTGGTTACCAGGTTACCTGCTGGACTATGTTTCAAAATCAGTTTTTACATTTTTTTAAATGTAGGGATCCTGGCATGAGCAGGAGTGTATCTAGCCTAAAGTGAGTGTTGCAACTAGCAGCTGCAATTCTGCTAGCCTAAATTCTACATTGTTATAGTTCTGCTTCTGGTAGGGTTTCCGTAAACTCATGTTATAGTTTGCTTCTGCTTGCTGTTGAGGAATGTCCCTGACAACAGAGCAATAAGATACAATAATTATGAGTTATGACTATTTATGTGTCCCTGGCCAACCACTAGGAATAGATAGATAACAATAGAATAATTTTGGGATGCCCTTCCAGGAAGGTCCTTGCCTCCTGGGCTGTTTTCCAGGACAAAAGGCTTTATGTTGGAGGGCTGTGCCTTCCAGGCCTGCTTCCTGTGAAGTGTCTTTGCCAGAAGAGAGGCCTGGAGGACTGGAAGAGTTTGTCTTGCCTGGTTGGAGCACCTGGGGTGAAAGATTCACTGCTGAAAAGTGTCCTGGAGAGCTGGGTACAAGCTGTGGACATTGCAGGGAGTTCTAGTGGCTCATCCAAAAAAAGTACATGTGCTGCCTAAAGTTATGCTACAGTCTGAAAAGTACAGGGTCATGGGTCTGACTTAAAGTCCCTTTTTTTGTATTGACTGTAAGTAGGAGGAGGTCTGGAGTCCGCATATTCTTGTTGCTATCATGTGTCCTAACTCTCTCCTTGAATTTACAGTCTCACAGTCCTGTTAAACTTCCTAAACTGACTGGCACCAAATATCTTCCACTCCACAAGCAGTCAAGGATCCCACCTAAAACTTTAATATGATAACCCGCTGAGCCACCTGGTGAACCTCCAGGGCAAGGTGCTACATACATTTATTGAGAGTTTGAAATGGAGCCTGACATAACAGAAAGATGTAATTGTTGACTTGTTTTGAAGAAGCAGTGTCAAGGGCTATCATGCTCGTCCTTTCTTTTTTACAAAGTGAGTCATTGGGGTTGATTTACTAACCTTATAAACACACCACGGACATGTATACACCTCTGTAGTGTGTTCCCTCCCAGCATGATCTATTGGTGGAATCTAAACACCTTTGTAGTGTGTACACACCCAGCAGGTGTGTTGTGCAAAGCCCTGCATGAATTTGCAAGGTGATCTTGTGTAAATTAGATCTATGTTGTGTTGCTTGCATTGATGAATGCAGGAATGTAAATGCATGAGCTAACCATTTTTGTCTAAACTGTGAAGCAGCATTATATATGCATCATGTGCATGATTTTTTCCATATATGGCATTAGTGGAAATATGCTTTTAGAGACTTTTTGGTTGATAAATACGTTTTGCTGTGTAAAAATCACACGCACCTAGTGCGTGCGTGTGTTTAGGTTAGTAAATCACCCCCATTAACTCAGACAAGCATGCAGGGCAGACTTTTAGCAAGTACCAAGAGGAGGCAAGTCCTATGTCCGAACTCCCTTATCACAAATTGTTTTCTGAAGTGTTATACAGAGAACCCTATGATAGAAACTGCAGGTTCTACACTGCGACTTGCATCTCATGAATGAGTTTTAACTAAGCTAAATGTATTATTTACATATGTATCTGCTTTTTCTATACAGCGCTTGTGCTTAAAGTTAGTTTTTTGACCACTTGGTCGAAATATATTTTCAACTGCACCTTTTTTTCACTCGGGCCATACTAAGGAGGACTTGCCTTTTATTGATTTTAAATGTCTTTGTCAGTTGGTGGTTTTTTGTTGCGATTTTGTTTTATGTTTTCTATTTCTTTATTTTCATTACATTTTTGATACATTGTACTGCCTGTTTTTCTATTATAGACAGCTCCATCTTATGGGATTTCGTATTCAGGGGAGCCTTGCTTGTTATTTGATAGATTATTGAAACCCAGGAGACCTGTCTTTACCACTCGCTACTATATACGTGACTCCCTTTCCTCTTATTTTGCTGATAAATGTATTATTACTGGGCCTTTCCTTCAATGTTTTGTCCAAGCTGAGCATTTCTTATATTAATGGCTTCTTAACTTGCATTTGACCTCCTTTATTAGAATACTGGTTCGCCTAGTGATTCTTGTGTTCTGCCATAATCAAAGCATTGGCCACATTAAAGGAGTGTCATATCCCACTCTAGCCATGTCATACGTAGCCTTTCCCAAGTTCTGTTACTTCTAAGCTACTCATCGACTTATACTTTATGAGTGGGTTTTCTCACTTCTAAAATGACAGCAGTTGTGGGAGGGGATAATGACAGTGTTTAGGGGTAATGCATTTTAACTATAAGGCACCCAGGTTACTGTGTGTAATGCCATTCTTCTATGATGTTACTATAAAAGGGCTATTATTGTAAAGCAGCAGTGTGCCACTTACTGTTTACATATGACACTATATAATACAGGTGTGTTATTTTTCTCATCGTCTCTCTTGTAATGCTATTCTTCTGTGCTGTTACTAAATAAGGGTTATTGCTGTAATGCAGCAGCGTGTCACTTTCTGTTTATGTAAGACACCATGCAGGTGTGTCATTTTTCTCTTTTGTAGAATACTTTGTTTTATACTTTTTAAACATGTTAGAACTCCCATTAATATTGTATTTCCCATGTTCACATTTTAGTTTTTGTGTTACATGCAAGAATGCAAACACAGAGATCCTCAATTTACGATTTACAATATTTTCAGAAAGTGAGGGTAATGATTCCATATTAAATTGCCAGTGATTCATTGCATAGTCCAGCCATTCTCCACCATGGTGCCATCTAGCTTCCTCAGGTTGCTGTGAAATTTTTGCATAGCATCATGCATTTCCATGGTGCAGGCTCTGATATGAAAGGAGCTCATACATTGTTTTTTTTTTGTTTCTTTAAGGTAAGAGTCTGATATGGATTTTTTTGTTGGGGGGGGGGGGGGGGGTTTTTTTTTGCTTTTCTTTT
>NW_017307487.1:70461-72692 GCF_000935625.1 Nanorana parkeri | reverse complement strand
CATCTTTTTTACATTTACTTCTTTACATTTTAGACTGGGGTGCCTTGAGATTTCGCATACTTTTAAAGGGTTCCATGACTACAAAAAGATTGAGAAACTTTGGTGTAGCCACTATGAATTCTACTCAGAAGTTTAGGGGCTATAAAACAGTAGAACGCTTCTAAGCATATGGTGTTTTTTTTTTAACAGAAGCTGCCTTAGGTGGGCATTGGATGAACTAATAATGCTACTGCTAATGTAACAAGTGGCAAAGAATGCATTGCGGGTGTAAATGAACATCAGAAATATGATGTGTGCCAAGAGAATAAGCTGCAGCTCACCTAAGCATTGGTTTAGAATACAAATGTAAATATTTCTTATTTTGGCCGATAAACAGTTACCATTTTTATTGAAGTTAAAAAAGTAAACAGTTTAATTCAGTTATGTGTAAAATTGCTGCCAGACTGTGAATATGCTAATAGTAAGAGAAAGCACAGATGTAACTTTGTCAGTGTGATGCAGATGCATCATTGTAGGTCACAGGCTGCAGCAGGGTGTTAAGTAAGCCATATTGCTTAAAGAAGACCTAAACCTAATAAACAAAATAAGGCTTAAAATAGGAATGTGATTTAAAAGGTTGTTCAGCCTTTTTATTTTATTAAAATAATACCTGGTTCTTTATAATTTGTGTTCTCAGGGATCTACTGTAACACATAAAGTGAGATGAAACCATATAATGGAATAATTACAATCTGTGTGTTTCTCTGCTCTACCGCCTCTGGTCATTGAAGATCTCAAATTATCTATTCCTTTCTCTAAAATAGAGCATACTGTGAAAACCCTTCCTTTGGGTAAGAGTCCTGGACCCAGGGCTGTCTCTATAATGAGGCAGCCTTGAGCATTTGCCTCAGGCAGCATCTCTCTTGGGGTGGGGGGCAGTAGGGAGCAGCCACCAACCTAGCTCGCTGATGTCACCGGTAGCCAGGAACTGGCTTGCGTCCTGCAGAGCTTCTGGCAACCAGTGATGTCAGTGACCTGGGTGGTACGGCTGACAGATCCACTGATAGCGTGGTTCGGTGTCCTCCCCGAACAACAAATCAGCAGAACAACCACCGCAACTCCTCCACCAATTGACATTCCCTGCCAGCACACAACCAAAATAACCACACACACACCCTCCTACAGAGACAGCGCATCTCCTCAGGTGGCAAATAGTGATAGGCTCCATGTTCGAGTCGAACCTAGCCCATCGAACCTCCGAGCTCCCCAAAAGGCACCTGACTTTGCCCAATCATGGCACAATGCTCAGTAAGCCATGATTGGGCAAAGTAATGATGACTTTGCCCAATCATGGCTCACAGCTGAGTCCCAGCGCCACATTATATAATGCTGCTTACACCGCAGCCTTATGTAGTGCGTTGCTGGAGTTAAAGAGAGAGAAATTCTATATCAGTCTAATATTTTTTTTTACAGCAGGGCCCTATTTTTCTGCACCTGCATGTGACGGGTGCATATAATTAAACATTTTTACAATTCTTTTAAATTTTTTACAGCAGGGCCCATCCTGCGCTCATCAAGAGTAATTGTGAGGGGTTACAGTGTGGACAGTGGCGGAACTACCAGGGTCGCAGTGGTCGCATATGCGACCGGTCCCTGGCGTTCTGCCACTTGCGGGTACATGGAATAGAATATGGCTGAAACTGACTATAGTCTATTCCATGTTCTATAATGTCATTGTACTACTAGGAAACAGGAAACTACTAGTTCAACTGCGACTTGTAGTTCCCTGTTTTAATTGCTGTCCTCATGAAAGTACTAGTAATACAATGTAATTGTAGAAACATAGAATAGAATATAGTTGAATTCAAAAGTTACTATACTATAATGCCATTGTATTTTCATGAGGAAAGTAATTAAAACATATCATACAGGGAACTACGAGTCCCAGCATGCACTCACTGTCCCTGTACAGCTCTCACATATCACGCAGGGAACTACTGCAGGGGGCTTGCATGCTGGAACTTGTCGTTCCCTGGGTGATTTATGTGGGGGACGGTGTACAAAGACCATAAGGGCATCCTGGGACATGTAGTTCCCTGGGTGATGTGGAGAGGTGTACAGGGGCAATGAAGTCATGCTGGTTGTAGTTGAACTACAAGTCTAAGCATGCCTTCATTCTTAGCCCAGGGTCGCAGGCACTGGTTTTCTGCTACTTGGGGGGGGGGGGGGGGGGGGGGGGGACACCAAAATGA
>NW_017307487.1:39026-69489 GCF_000935625.1 Nanorana parkeri | reverse complement strand
GGGGGGGGGGCCCTTCATGGTTTCTCGCACCCGGGCCCTGAGGTTTCTAGTTACACCTCTGAGTGTGGAGGCACCAGCACCAAAGCCCATTTTTTCCAAACCTGTGTGACAGGTATATATAATTTGAATTTTTAGAGCAGGGTCCAATCCTGCACTCGTCAAGAATAACTCTTAAGGGTTAAGATGTGAAGGCATCGCCACAAACAAAGGCCCATTTTTAATGCACCTGTTGTTACTTTCATCCAAAGTCTGCAAAAGAGGAACCAGAATGTATCCAAAAAATCTCTAACCTTGTTCCGAGTATCCTAAAATGTGGCCTCTGCATACAGGCTGCCTCCCCAAGCAGTTGTTTAGAAGATTAAGGGAAAACCAATTACCGGCAATTTAAATATAATTTTTTTTATTTATAAATGTCATTTTTGCTGTAACAGGTTTTATACATTGTACAGATGCGCCACTTTACAGACAGTTTAAGGGGACCCCCAGGCACGGTATTGAAAGGAATTTTTCATTTTTATTAGGCGATATTAAAATCAATGCTCCGTTAAAAACTGTATTTTTTAAAAGTGATACATGTCCCCCAGGGCAGTACCTGAATCCCCATACATGTTTTATGGCCAATAACTTGCATATACACTGAGTGGCCAGATTATTATGACCACCCCATCAGTACTTCGTTGGGCCACGAGATGACTCCACAAGATGACTTCGTTGGGCCGCCTCGTGACTCCACGAGATGTTAAAGGTGATGCGAGGAATCTTACACTGCACTGTTGCCCTTCTGTTGTCTTGTACCAGTCTTGCCACTCTCCGTACTGCCCTAACATTGACAAGTCACTGACGGCCACAATTCGCATGTTCAGACACAGATTTTCGGCTGACAGTCCAGTCTTTAAACACTTTAGCAACAGCTGCCCTTGAACATTTAATGAATTCTACTGTTTTGCTGATACTCGCTCCATGGCTCCAAGCGCCAACAATCATCCCACGTTCAAAGGCTGTTAAATCGCGTTGTTTACCCATATCTTTAGAAAAAAATCACTTCTACTGTCGTGGTAAACAACCTGCTTCCCTATTTATAATGGTCTGGCCCTCTAGCAACTTCAGTGCGAAATTATAGCTAATTATAGCTAATTTGCTTACAAACGTCAGGTGGTCATAATAATCTGGCCACTCAGTGTAAGCCTTAAAAAAGGGGAAATTGATTTTCAAAGTTCTGGTCCCATAGACTTTCATTGAGTTCGAAGTTCGAGTTTGAATTTTTTCATGTTCTAAACTTCGAACTCGAAACGAACTGAGGTGTGTTCGGCCCATCACTAGTGGCAAATACTTTGGGAACAGCCCTGCCTGGACCAAATTGGTTCATATAGCTTACTATAAAAAATATTTACCCTCTAGTTCATCTTCGCTGTTACTATCATACCTCCCCAACATCTGGAGGTTCTTTGTCCCAGGACACTATTTTTGTGCATATTACAATCTTTCCTAAGGATAGGAAGGGTCATATACACTGTCCAAATTACAGACCTATTTTCCTCCTAAATCAGGACACCAACATACTCTTGAAAATCTTAGCTTTAAGACTTACACCTGTGCTCCCCTCCCTAATCTACCCTGATCAGCAGGTCAAGAGACAAGGCATAATGCTTTGTTGGTACTTCACATTATCCATTAGACTGCTACCACTGTCCCCATTTATCCTCAAGTCTGCTCCTCCTGACCCATGTAAAGAAGGCATCTTTCACAGTAGATGGTGTTTTTGGAGAAAGCTCAACAGGTGATTGGCATAAGTCTGGGTATGCCAGGTTGGATTTTATATGACTCCAGCCCCCAGAGCCAGTGAACCCTTATAGGGCCTTTCACAATGAAATGAGGCAGGGATGTATGTTGTTGCCTCTCCTGTTTGCTGTGGTAGCCAGTTCATTCCTTCAGAAAATAAGACATAAACATATATTTCTGGGATCTGCGTGTGTTCCACAGAGCATAAAATGTCTGTGTATGTGGACAATATCTTTTTTTGTATCTCAAACCCTCAAACTTCAATTCCCAACATAATGGCAGAGCTTAATAATGTCTACTCCTTATCCAATTTTAAAATAAAGTATTCCAAATCTGAGCTCTTTCCCATTGCAGTGAGCGGCGTTTTAGCCAGACATTTAGCAGAGCATGTTTTCCTTTCATCTGGAACATATCTAGGGGTTTACCTAACAACAAATGTAGGTTCCCTTTATACTCAGAATGATGTGTCCCTGCTTGCTTCAATATCCTCAGATCTTATTCAATGTGTAAAGTTCTGTTTACCTGGCTAGACAGGGTGAACATTATTAAGATGAACGTCCTTCACCAACTCTTTTATTACTTGCAAATTCTCCCCATTCAACATCTAAATATGTTATTTTTCCAATTACGTAAAATGTTTTAATTTGTACTAATAACTGGCACCTACTGGTAGATCCAGTGCCACAAACTAGCTGGAGGTTTGGACTCCCCTGATTTACATAATTACTATAAATTATGGCTGCAGTCAGAGTCCTAAACTGACATCATATTGTTAGAGATGAGCTTTGGGGGCTCTTGGAAGAACTCTGGCCAGAAGGGATCTCTCTTGCCCCCTGGCTTTTAAAAAACACAGCAAGGCCCTTCAAACACAACCTTTCCTTTAACAGGTCATATTTTAAAATTATGGGACCATCTCAAGGCAGCAGGGGCCCTGTCCCCTTACCCCTCCCCTCTTTTACTTTTGGGGGGCTAACCATGGTTTAGTCCAGATGAGTCATTTTTATTTTTCATTCATGGCACTCAATTTATGCCACAGTTGCAGCTTCAACCTTGTATGAGTTATGCAATAAATGTTTTGTTGTTGGAGATATAACCAGTTATCAGACTTCGCTTACAAGCATCTCTCAAAGATGAGATCCGCAAGCTCATTGACTCTCTTTGAGGGCCCATTCACACCAATTGCGGTGCTGGATGATCTATTTGTTACGTTCACAGTGGACCAGAACGTAGGCAATGTTTTGCCACGCATCCAATCTGCGGGCGGGTCTGCGGTGCCATTGACTTCAATGCTTTTGTTGAACCACTTCTCGAGTACTGACTTATAGTATAATCATCTTATGGAGTGAAAAGCAGATTTAGGGAGAAATGTATCTGGCCCACAAAGGACAAGTAGGATCACTTGGCTGCACAGGTGTGTAACTTACCTGCATGACTCTGCAGAATAACCTGGCTGTACAGACAGCCAAGTATGGCTCTGCAGGATTACGCAGATAGACAAATGTGTAACACTCACTCAGCTGCTCAAACATGTAAGTTTCTGCATAGCTCTATAGGATCACCTGGGTGAACAGACATGATAGACAGATGCATAATTTTTCTGCATGGCTTTTGCAGGATCACCCAGCTGTTCAAACATATAACTTCCCTGCAGGGTTCTGAGGGATCACCCAGCTGTACTGATGTGTAATTTCCCTGCACAGCTCTGCAGAATCAATCCAGTGCACGAATGTGTAACTTTCTTGTATGGCTCTACTGAATCAACCAGGTGCACCGATGTGTAACTTACTGCATGGCTCTGAGGGATCACCTGGCTTCACACAAATATACCTTATCTTTGGCTTAGATGTCTAAGCTAGATATCTTCATAAGGCAAAACAGATGATTTTCACAGACAAACTATAATGATGAGATAATGCACAATTATTCTGTCTAGACAGCTGTGCAGGTTTGAAAATCTAAAATAATTATGGCAGTGTATTTTTTACTTTCTTCTGATACCATTGATATGCGTTTCTGCTTTAATTCTACCTTCATGTTTCATATTTCTTTAGCTGGGCTCTGTGGAATCAAATGACTTTTTTCAGGCTATTGAATTTATCTGTCAGATTGTATTTGATGGCAGGCAGAAAGAAAATACAGCACCATATACTACATTCTACAGCCTTATGCATATTCTAGTTTTAGAAAGTAAAACCTTATTTTAAGCTCTATGCTGAATGTTTCCTATTAACATCGAAAAAATGCTATTTCAATATTTCATATAGCATGGTAAAAAGTAGGGATGCACCGATATACCGGCCGCCGAAACATATCGGCCAAAAATGGCACTTTTGGCATAATGCCGAAAGTGGAATTTTTCTGCCGATACATCGGCGCATCCCTGATGTCTTTCCTCCTTGCTGGGCGCTGCTCTATGTCCCAGTGGGGAGAAGAGAAAGTGACAGCCAGCTGAGCGCTGCGGTGGAGAGCGCTGTGAGCGGCCGCCGTCTCCTCCCACACCGCTCTGCCGCCTATCACAGTCCGGCAGAGCGGTGTGTGGGCAGAGACAGTGCTGTCACAGGAGGCTTGGCTTTCCTCTCTACACCGCTCGATCAGCCTCCTGTGACAGCGTGTCAGAGAGAAGAGCAAGGTATACACACTCAGCGATCAGTGATCATCGAGTGTTTGTACATAATTGAGGACATGGCATGTTTACTATATCCTCAATTATGAATGAATGGGAGTGATCTACATCACCTCCTGTTCATGCATAGCTGTAGTTATAGTAAACAAACAATGTTCTCATGTTATCAATGAACAGAAACACTCATAGACAATTCCTGTTCATTGTTAACAGGATAAAAAATATTTGAAAAATTTGAAAAAATAAAAAACATTTTCAGTATCGGTTTCGGCCTGACATTTTTTAAATTTCGGTTTCGTTTCGGTTTTTAAATTTCCATTTCGGTGCACCTCTAGTAAAAAGATGTACAGTATGTTTAATACTCGTAGGAATACTGTATATACTTATTAGAAACGAGATTAAGTGAGGGTACTTTGAACTGTATGTATTGTTTTAATGAATAGTTGCATTATTGTTATGTATTGTTTGTAGAATAATACCATAAACACAAGAGCATACAATCATTAGTATATATTTACCTTTAAGTCTATTTTAAAACCATTAGTATTGGCCTGAATATTAATTTAGGGCAACATTCCAACATAAATTAGAACATAAACAGAAAAAATTACATTCAATTTCTTGAGTGCGTTGGACCAGCTGGTGAATCGGCAGGACCAGGATGACACCGGGACCTCTTGAAACCAGAGCAGGCAACGGGTGTGAGGCCAACGGAGCACTGGCTGGATGTAGTTGCTCAGGATACTGATGGAGCGATCCACTAAGTGGCAGACCAGGAGGGAAGTCAGGTTCAAGCCGAGGTCATACACAGGGAGCCGGAACTTGAGGTGCCAAATCACAGATCAGGAGCAGGGTCAGGAAACTTAAGCCAGGGTCATACACAGGAGAGTAGAGGTACCAAATCAGGAAGCGGAGTCAATTGGTCATAAGCCGGGTTCAGGAAATCAGGATACTGGAACAAAGTACAGGGCACACAGGTACTAGCTGAAGACCACTTAGCAACTTGGTCATGGCTTCTTGTCTGTTTATATAGGATAGTGTGCACGCTAATGAGTGCATCTGTACACTAACGAGCGCTTCCATACGCTCACATGCGTGCACTATTGCGCCTAAACATTCCCATATGCGCGCTTTCACGTGCTAAAGCACATTTTCCAGGAACTTTCAGCAATGGATTGCATGCTTGTGTGCGTGCATGTTTTTGGGCAGGAGTCAATCTGCTGGTAAGTCTCTAACATCTCCACTTTTTTGTACCTGTTGATATATCCAGTTCACCATCTAAGTCCATTATTTTTCAACTTCTTTTATCAGAGCAAGCTGCCCAGAAAAAGTGGACGATAGAAGGAGGGGTGGGTGGACTGAAAAGGGTCATCTTATTTTCATTCATGTAAATTTCTCACCCAAAAGGGCAAAAAAAAAGTTTTCTGTAACTTCTTCTATTTTGTGAGGGCCCAAACATACGTTGGGGAAAATTCATAAAAACTGGGGGAGACAGCATCTACAACAGTTGCTCATATAACCAATCAACTTCACTCTTTAGTTTGTTCAGTTATGCTTTGAAAATAAAACAGAGAAGCTGATTGTTTGCCATGCACAGCTGCCCCAGACTCTGTCTGCTCCAGTTTTTATTAATTCCCCCCATAATGTGTTGACCTGTGTTGTACCGCACCATATCAATGCAGGTCACCAGTAAAACACATAGAGAAAAAATGTTTTCCCATTCACACTACAAAGCAGTTATCGCAGCACACTTGATCCCACCGCATGTCGTCCATGGAGCTCTTACTGTTTACATTTTATTTTTTAAACTTTATGTGGAGTGTACAATATATACACTTCACAAGTTCCCGTGCGGCAGTGCAGTCCGCTGAGTGGAGTATACACATTGTACATTCCACATGAATTTAAGGAAAACATTTAAACAGTGACAGCTCCAGCAGTGTGCAATGAAATCCGCACTACCGGAGCTGTCACAGCACACTAGCCCATTTGCTGAAATGCAGCGTTTTAGAGGATGGGCTAGTGTGAATGGGCCCTTAGTCAAGTCCATCTAAATCTGTCAGTGTATCTAATACTACCCTCTCCACAAGGTGACAAAGCTGCTGTCCAAGGGTGGCTCCATTGCTCTTCCATAGAGTGGAGCCACCCTAAAACAGGAAGTGTGCTACAGGCCTGATTACCAGGTGAAAATAAAGGGGAAAAAAGCCTAAAAAAACCGAATGCAGCCACCACATTTAAGGATTGGTAATCTGCAATATATACAATTTTTGTTTTTGGGTTTAGACATGCTTTAAGTCTGAGAAAACAAAGTGAACTTGGTGAGAATTGTAAAGAATGCCTAATAACATAACAATGAAAATTAAATTTAAAAAAAAAAGTAGTTTTGCTTGTATATGATTAGATAATTAAAGTCTAAGATGCCATAATACGCTACTATGGCTATGTGTTTTTCTTCCCTTGGCTTGAGAAAGAGGGGTCCCTAAAAACATGTAGCCATTGTGATCCTTTGGCGTATTTGACCCAGAAGCATATACTGAATTCTTAGAGTTCCCTGCTGCAAGTGGACTGTGTACCATCACTATCACAAGAACATCTAGGCGAGCCATGGTGCTCTATCTTCCATTTGCTTTAGCTCCAGGTCCTGAGGACTGTAAAAAAAAATGTAATTCGTACATACTATCGTATACTAACAAAAATTCGATTTCGGCCGAATCTCGAAAACAATTGACTTTCGGACCCGAATCCCTAAAAACAAGTTACCAAAAAGTCCGAATGAAAATGAAACAAAATACATTTTTGGCTGGCATACATGTCTACTCTCCACACCGGAGGGCAGGACCGGACTGGTAGGGGATGATCTCAGCAGCCTGTTCTTCCACAACTTGCACACAAGGGCACCGCTGTGAGTGTAACCAGTTTTGCTTTTAGAGAAATAAAGTTTAATGGGTCTCATACACGATCACCAGCTAAGCTGTCTCCACTCATGGTTCAAAGAAGAATCTTTATAGGAGTGTCACTGCTCCATGTTTGTTGAGGATTGGCATTTAGTAGTGTTGTTTTGAAACAATCCTCCCTCCCATTTTTGTGAGTGCAATCCCTTATGTATATAATTTGTTACATACAGTGCATTTCCACATTTATTGCACTAGGTTGTGTGCTTTGTTTCTTTTTTGTTTCGCATCAGAGATCATATGGTCTTAACAGTGGCTTTACTTTTGTTTTGTTACTGTGTACAAGCCCATAATGAGTAAAACAAATTGTGATGTGCAAGGTATAGTACCCCAAAGCAACCAATTAGCTTTCAACATTTTAGAATAAATCAGTGTAAACAATGGAAAATGAATGATTTATTTGTGCTATAGAATATTTAATTTTAAACACTGCCATTTGCTTTCTGTCAAAAGCCCCAAAATGGACAAAACAATAATTGTATTAAAAAAACTACTATTAAAGTACAGAGCAGATTAAAGTTAATTGAAATTGTCTACCAATTATCTTTAAAAGGGAAAACAAATAATAACTAATATTTATAAAACCATGAATGCCTAAATACATTTCCTGTTCTTTTCTTTCTTTAATGTCTTTCAACATGCTTGGTAAGTTAGTTCAGTTGGGGGGCTTAGCGGCATTGAATGATGGATGTTTATACTTAATTAATAAGCATGTAAAAACAAATACAGTCTAAGCCCTTCCTTTTCCTAAAGTATTTATCGCAGAGGAAACAGAAGCGTGCTATAGTAACAGCCAAAATACAGTGCTTGAAGAAACTGAAAAAGAATAAAATTGACATTTTATGCTTCTGTCCAACAATCTGCAGCTAGAATCCATGTTTTCAATGCATAGATCTCTTGTGCTGTATTTTACATATGAAAATGTTATCATATGAAAAAATGCGATGGTATAAGATCTGCATAACATTAGTATTACAGCACTATATTTAGCCAGGAATTAAGTGTAAATGGAGGAGGAGGATTGTGATCATTTTACAACACAGCGGATGGTCATATTCTGGAAAGTACACCACCTTAGGAATTGGATTCTAAGGAATCGTATGAAAAATATGTTTTTAGAAAATTGAGTCGAGGTGCTTTAGAAATGCGCTCCAAAGGCACCTGAACTCATGTTTTTCCAATGTAGTGTGCATGAGGCCTGTTTCCCCAAAAAAAGTCCATCAGAAATGTACAATAACTGTTATTAAAGTAGAAAGAAAAGCTAAGTAATAAACCATTATTGAAACAATCCCTCACATTTTCTCCCTATAGCCTTGTATACATTTTATAATTATAATGTAAATACAATTTTTTGTCAAACGTTTTTCCATGCAGGCCTGCCTTGAATGTAGCACACACTACATATGCACTGTGAAAAAATGAGTGTGCAGCGCTATACTAAGTGAAATGTAATCCCTCTTTCGGGATATATAAAAGTGAAAATTATAAATATTTTAAATAAATATCACACAATATTAAATAATCTTACAAACTATTATGTACAGTGAATATCCAAAAATTTAGGTTAAAATGATGTGTTCACACTGTGGTTTCCAATGTTTATTCAAAATGTTTTCGACCTGTTTATACTGGGTCGAAAAGTTGGTAATAAATAAAGGAGGAGGTGAAGTTTTAGATCGTGTAGGTGGTTTAAGAAGTTCTTTCCTTTTTGAATCCGATAGTGGGATTTTTATTTAGTTTTATATAAGTATCTGGCGTTTGGATGATATGTTCCATCTCTTTCAGATAATATTCTTTATTCATAACAATAACTCCTCCACCTTTATCGGCTGGTCTAACTACCACATCTTTTCTTTTTTCTAATGTTTGTATTCCATTATTGATAAAGGCTTTGTTTTGTGCAGACTTGTATTCAAGGCTTCTAAGGTCTTCCTCTACCAATTGTTTAAAAACTTCCACAAAATGATTACCAGAGGGTTTTGGATTAAACGTGGATTGATTCTTCGAAGAAGTGTAAATATATTTTCTTTCCGTTGATGGGATAGTTTTCAACGGCTCTTTAACCCCTGTGTAATACTTTTTTATATTAATTTTTCTAATGAATTTTTGTATATCGATGTACGTATTAAATTTGTTTAAGTTTGAAATAGGGGCATATTTTAGCCCTAAACTGAGGACATATGCACTACCTGACAGAATGTAAATGAAAACGCTAGATTAATTAGAATTTTATGTAGAAGGTAAGGCTACACAATAAAACAAATTTTTTAACTTTGTCTATGCAGTCACTGGACTGAAACACTCTGACTCTAAGGCCCCATTCACACAGGGCTTGATGCTGCGGCTGGGGATTCCTGCGGCAAGCACCTATGGATTCTTACATCAGGAACCCCAAATGTGTCCAGGCACAATCACCTATCTTGAACCGTAGATAAATCATACTATGTATGATTACATGACATGCAGCTGATAGATACGGCCACCGTCACCCTGTCATTAGCTTGAATTGGCACAGCATCCATATCTGAATGAGGATTACTGCCACAAGAATCTATAGGTGCTTGCTCTAGAAATCTCTGAATGCAGCATAAGCCCAGTGTGAATGCAGCCTAACTCCTTCTGGGGCGACTGGCAAAAGGGAACTCTCTCCCCACTGACAATGGCTTAAGGCAATGGACGTCAGACGGGGACGTCAGTGCTCCATGGAATTCATCCTCATTGTCAGCCCCAAGTATTACACTGAGGAGCTGGAGCTTCATGGTCATATGACTGCATAGAAAAAAAGTAAAATAATTACTGACAAAAGACAATTATTCAAAATAACACATGTAGACACTCTTCAACATGTTAAAAGAGGCTAATTAGATAAGCTACTCATATAAACCAATCATATAGCATTTCATCTATAGAGAACACAGAATAATGAAAATATTTTTGTGATATGCCTTTATTCTTAGAACATTGATATTGTAATACCAGGATTAATTTGCTTTGGAATATAGAAAACATACTTGTCAGCCAATCACCTAGAAACACAAGAAACAATTAAGCACTAGAATAGAAGTGTTTACATTTCTCCTGCCAATGACAGAGGAATCAGACATTAGAGAGCCAAGTATTTTCTAATGAGTGCCAGACATTGCCCCCTTGGAGATCTGCTAGTTGGGGGAAGGTGATTTTTTTAACTAAAATAATTACACATGTTAATACCACTTTAAAATATGCAAACATGCTATTCCAACCCATTTTTAACTATTTTTTTAGCTAGTAATATCCATTAGTCTTTCCTGAATAAGGAAAAGAGAAATGTGAAAAGTGAAGTAATCAATCAGAAATTACTTGTGATTTGGTTGCTATAGCTAACAGCTTCACTGTTATTTAATAAAGCTTGTACATGGCAATATGGAGAATCATATCTACAATAACAGGTTCATATTCTAAAACTGCCCCGGTTAATTTTTCTATATTGTATAATGGTGGCTAAACAGGTTAAGATCTGATTGTACAATCTCCTTAATATCTCCAAATAATTATGTAATACAGTGGCCTTCCTTAACCGCTTGAAGACCAGGTGTTTAGATCCCCTTCCTGGCCAGGCCATTTTTCAGTATTCAGCGCTGCAGTACTTTGACTGACATTTAGTCATACAACGCTGTACAGAAATGAATTTTATACCATTTTATGGGGACAGATAGAGCTTTCTTTTGGTGGTATTTAATCACCACTGCGGGTTTTATTTTTTACTATAATTAGGAAAAATTACTGAAAATTTTGAAAAAAATAAGTTTTTTCTTTACATTATCTTAGGAAACATTTATTACCCAGTTTTTTTGTAAAATATAAAAGACCGGGTCATGTCGGGTAAATAGAAACCAAAAATGTCAAGCTTTAAAATTGCGTGCACCCGCGAAATCGCAGAAACTACCATACCCCAAATTGGCCATAGTCGACGCTTTAAAAGCTTTTACCGCTCATCAGTTTAGTGTTATCAATGATTGATGGCTCTAGAAAGATTGCTCTCACTGCGACGTTCGCAGGGATATGTAACATGTGCGTCGTAATGTGCGCAATCGTCGTTTTTTTCACGTATGCGCCCCTGACGCATGTTTGCATGCGGTGATAGCAAAATATGTGACAGGTCTTCTTTATGGAGACATTAGGGGTCTCCAAGACCCCTAATGTCACCTAGGACCCCCCAAAAGAAGCTGATGAAGCACAGATCTGCTCCATCAGCTTCTTTCCAGCTTCTGAAGCTGGAGAATGACACAAGAATGCGGAAGTGATGTAATATACAACACTTCCGCATTCTTGCAGCAGAGGGGGACCGGAGGGAGCTTGTATACCGATCTCCCTCTGATCCCCTGCGACACAGGCACCGTGCGGAGCCCGGGACCAGCGGGACAATGGCGGAGGGGGGGACCGCGGAGGGGGGGGCGACCGTTACCCCATACAAGCGATCCGCCGGCTCTATATCCAGCGGATCGCTTGTATGTTAACAGGCATCGCTGCCTGTTTTTAAATATCCGGCATTGTCTGAGCGGACGTCTAAAGACGCCCGCTCAGATCTAGAGAGCTCCCGGCCGGCCGTTGTAATGGACAGAGGTAGTTAATGGACACAGATTGAATGGATTCTTTTTGTAGACCTTCACAATACACAATATTGGTAAACTACTACTGTAGTGCCTCCCTGACATCTAGGGGCAGGAGGAGCTGATATTTGACCTCAGGGATGAGTCCTTACCCTGAATGTGGGATGCGAAAAGCAAAATTGGGAGCCAGTCACTTTAAGGATTTTAGAATGCTTTATTCAATGAATGGCAAAACAGGTAGAGAGGATTAGGGCTGCAGACATTGGGATCAAACATAACTCTAGATTTGCTGAATGCTTTCCAGCTTCACAGTGTAGAGGGCCATCAGACCAAAAATGCATTGACCCTGTGTTAGAGATCCATATCTGGTAGGTAGACAGGTAGACATGTTTGAGATCTCCCCTGAGTGAGCCATCAAACTCCCTGTGAGGTCCAAGCCCATGCTGGCTTCTCTGGTACCTCTAGCAGACAAAGTTCCTCCCTGGCTCTCCATCCCAGGAGTAATTCCTGGCCCTGGCTGGGTCCACACCTGACTACCTGCAGACTTCAGGCCTGGTCAGACAGCTTCACATAACGCACCTTCTCTAAACAGGAGGCCCGGGGGAGAAAGAAGCTCTCACACGGTCAGACCCAGATATGTATGTCCTCTCTCAGCATGCACCACTGGCTGGAGAGACATAGATATCCATAGCATTCCACTATTGGTTGCTCTGCTCTGTGGCAAGGTTACACCCAGCAGCAGGCAGATGCAACCAAAAACAGAATCCTTGAAGTAGCAAAATTATATTTTTAGGTATTTTAATAGATGAAGGTTCGAGTATCACACCCCAAAAAGAGTATAGAACTCAAAGGAAAGTTTATACTCCACATGGGCATAAACACCCCAGGGGGAGAGGGGCTTTTGAGATACTCGATTCTCACTCACTCATGAACCATATCATATTAATTTAAGGTTAAAACATATTTTTTATTTTTATTACAAACTTCAGAATAAAAACATAGTTTAAATAAAAACTTTCTTACATACAAATACATTACAAGTCCATACAAAAGTCAGTATATGTGTGTACAAACAGATCAATGTCCAAATATACACAAAAACATGGTGGTCTTTTCTAGGTTCTTTGACATGTTTTGCTGACTCTTGGCTTCCTCAGGAGGACTCCACTTGAATGTTAAAATGGGTAGATTTTCAAATGTATGTATACTTACACCATTGTCTATTTTACAAGTACTTCTAGGTAATGGAGTCCTCCTGATATGGACATTGATCTGTCCTTTGGGAAACCCAAATGAGTACAGACTATGTAATCAGCTAGACTGGATACAGTCCTAGCACATCTAAATTTAAGTATTCAACCCACTGAGGGCAAGGTGGCTACACTACAGGAGATTGTACTGATATTGTACAATCAGATTGTAACATGTAAGGTATAATTAAGCAATTAGTACTTGAAGTGGTGCTTTACTGTACCTGGACAATAAACAGTAATGGTGCATCTTTAGGTAAAGCTAGCTCCAGGCAAATGGCTAAATGTACAGTTCAAATTCATAAATGGGAGCTTTCTTATGCTTCAAAGGATTGTAATTCTGTCCACTTAGTCCTGAGATTTATACAGCCACAACAGCACAGCCAAACCTCTTGGCCTTACATTTTCTCTACTCTAGTTGAGCAATACAGCTAAGTCATCTTCTTGCCCCCAGCCTGTGATTGGACTATAACGGAGCAGCAACAAACCAAAGTCATCTTTCTGCTCTCTTCTTCAGTAAGCACGTTTCTTGTCAGCACAAGTGCAAGCAGGATGCCTGATGGCCACAAAAACTGCCACTCCCACTCTGTGCGCTGTTGTGTAGCGGATGTCAAGAAGCTGTAATTAGGTCATGTATAGATATGCATTGCAGCTGTATATATTTAATGTTTTTGTTTCCGAAATATAGAACCGCAGTAACTAATTTTTTTTTTTTATTGGAGTTCAGCCTTTCACTTTCTTTTCATCTACTTACAAAAAAGTAAAGTGGGCACCTGTTGTTCTGAGATTTTCAAACAAGTTGGAGTATCTCTGTGTGTGATACTGAGTCAGTCGGATGATCAGAAGCACTCATTATCACCTACTAGCCCTGCATGACTTCATTGTGTTGTAATTGCACCAGAACGGGGTCATCAATGGCCACCTTAAGTTCAGTCTTCTTATTTGCCAGAGTGGCTGAATTAAATTTGTTCTGTTAATGACATTTTGTTATTTATTATGGTAGTTAAGAGAACAGTAACAGTAACCTGGTAGCAGTAATTACAGTGCACCAATCTCCATTTATAATTAGCATGACATATGGACTCTTCTCTTTGTACTGATTAGTCTCCCAGCCTAAAACATTACAGTAAAGGGATAAATAAATGCTTTAAATTTGACTCTTGACTATCAACTTTTTTTATTATAGTAACTGCTAAAAATGTCCAAGCTTGCTGTTGTTGCGCTTTCAAAATAACTGTAGACATAACAGCTCTATCTGTACTCGGAAAATGTTATATTAAATTCCTTTATTGGAGTATTGTGGAATGTGAACCGACTATAAACCTATATAGTTCTTTTTTTCCATAGTAGTAGTGGCATAATTGTCTGAGATTCAAAGCAGTTTTAAGTGTGAGTGCTTATATGTTGAAATCCTGCAGACATGTTTAGTTCCTGCAGGCTGCTAATGCTTGCATGGCTTGCTATCAGATCAGCACCATTTGTGAGTTGTCTTTTCCCCATAACAGAATGTATGGCCTGAAAGCGATATGAATCGTGGGATCAAATCAAGCTGGATCTTTTTTTTTCATAACAGAGATATTCATGTTTAAAAATTAAATGCAAACTGTAGTACCCCACAGCAGTCAGTCAGAATAATTCTTTTGGTAATCTGACTTCAATAAACTGGAATTTGATTGTTTGCTGTGGGGAAATTACTTTGTATTGTGCAATGCCTTGCTCCTTAAACCTCTTTGTAAGAGTATTTCTTTATCCCCTTTAATTAACTTAATGTTTTTATATCTAGGCCAGGAAAGCTTCTTCATTCATCAGAGACTAACATTTCCTGTTCTCATGTAATTGCAGTTAAGATAAAAGAAGTAGGTAAATTTTAAAGTGAAGATAGCTAACTTTTTCTGAGCATACTGGCAAATATGCTAAAATGGAAATTTCACATAGGTCAATTATGATTGCCAAAAGGCAACCCACAATATACAGCCACACATGTATAAAACACAGAAAATCCATCAATGGCACAGTAATAAATGCCACATAATCTACTAATTCTTAAGGTAAGGTGCACAAAATTGCTATGGCGGTTCAAAGAGAAATGGCAGGCAATATACCTATCACCTGAAAAAAATGCTGCACAAAATTTGAATCAGAGTCAAAGGGGAAAAAGCAGCACAAGCCTGCCGATTGCAGCCACAGCAAAAAACTACATTCAACACGCCACTTAGAAACAAGGCGGGAAAATTTTGCATTAAATCCCTGTAATGGCCACAGGGAAAATACCTATTATATTAGCAGGAAATTACAAATAAGAGAGGGCAACAGATAGTGCCTATCCAATTTTTAATGGAACATGTAAATAAAATTTGCTAAAAATACTCTACTACAAAATATGTGTGAAAATGACTTTGTAAAACCACTGAACAATAACAAAAAAAAACAAAAAAAATTAATATATAGTTATCTATATATATAGATAGATAGATAGATATATACACACACAGTAGTTTATACACACACACACACACACACACACGCAAATATCATGTTTAAAGAGAATAAACTCTCAGCATTCTATTTCCAAATACATATATTATGCAATCAGAGGCTCTGCTTAAATGTGTCCAGAGAACATACAACTATGGAAAGAGATGCAAAAGTCCCACAAGTGCTTATTTTCTTGTGCGCAGAAAGAACATTTTTGTGCAAATCACAAATATGTGCTCTCCTTAAGATATGCACACTTACCAAATCCTGTTGACCACAAATTAAAATGGTCAAAAGCGATGTTAGTATAAATCCACAGTGTTCCCATTATAGGACTCTGTCATCCAGTCTTCCTCAAAGACAACCCATCTGATAGGTGTCAGACAAAGGAAGAAGGGGCTCTCAGTTTAAAACTGTTTGACATTTATACAGGCATAAAACAAATTAAAACCACACACGTTATACAGTACAATTCAGCACTGTATAGAGTGCTCACATCAAACCCACTCACCAAACCGGCAACTAGTGGGGGCAGGGCCTTCCTAGTAGCAGGATGACTTTACCTTAACATCTGCCACACATTACATTGGAATTGGCTTCCTCTGAAGTGAAATCGACTTCTGAGGAAGTCTGTGCTTGAATTATTTCTACTTTGGCCTTGTTCAGTGTGAGCTGATGCTGTAATATCCATGCTAGGATCCTAAGATACATCAAAAGTTAAGGAAGCACCTCTGGCTGCCTGCATAGTTTAAGTGGAATTGAACTGATCAATAGGACCAGACACCAGAAACTACCTGCTGAACCTCCAAACAATGTTTATGTTGAGTGTAGGGGTATAGACAATGGGTATGATTACAACAAGCATTGTTGATTGCATTCGAATACCTACATTAACCGCAGAAGAATTTTTTTTACCAAAGAGAATTTTAACAGTACATTAAACTTTGACAACTAAAGAAAAATTGATTTATTAATTGTTTATCATTAAAAACAGAAACTGATTAAAATGTAATGCATATTGCCACATATTACACAGAGAAAAAGGTTTTTGAAACCTCTGTTTGCCAACCATATTGCACTTTCACATTCCAATAATGCTTACACTGATTTGATTAATTGAAGATATTTTTCATATTCAAGCATCATCAAATGCATTTGGCAGGTTTAACTTGACATGTTTTGCAGACTCTATGTCTGCTTGTTCAGGAGGTTCAGAGGATAATATTAGCTCTAAAAGTATATACAACGTATTTAATTAATGCTTTAACTCCTTTAAACCTTTTACAGCCTTTCTGCTTCAGAATAACAATTTGTCAATACCTGTACTCAACTTTCTAGGACACAGATCCAGCCAGCGCAACCAGGACCCAAAACAACCCCATGAGGGATGTAGGGATACCTAAACCCTGCCAATATAGATTCAAGATGTCTTCAATAACTGCCATTAAATAGAGGGACCAGTAACAAGTGTCCAATATACATATCAATCAGAAGTAGTCAAGGGGTAAAAATAGCAATTTCGTGCTCTCAGAAAATGTAGTAGATTGATAGATTACAGATATGATAGAATACAGATAGAACACCCAAGTAGACAAAGGAACCTTGGATTTAGGGATCCTGATCTGCCCATCCACACTGTGTATGTATGGGCCTGCAAGCTGAAACATGTAAGAGGGCAGAGAGCCTGCTATACAGAAAGGTTACTGCTGTGCTTTCAGGTATGTTGGAGCCCACTACACACCAAGTATCCAGCCCTGGTAGTGGCATATGTCCAGAAATTTACCTTAAGTAGGTGGGCTGTGCAGCTTGATTTGCAGCCAGTGAGTGTGGAATCAGTGCAGCAGTAGCGGTGTTTGATGATTGTGTATTAAAGAGGTCCCACAGTAGATAGAATACATTTTATAAATAATGAATATTAAAAGGCTTAATTTCCATTGAGGGTTTTGAACGCTATAAAACATTCTGCCTGTTATTCAGTGCATTAACTGTACGGAAAGGTGGACCACAAAGAGTGTTCTAGCACACTGCTGCCACTCTGTTGGTGGCAGCAACATCGGGATGTATGTGTGGTAGATGGAGGATAATTGCAAGATTACAGGTGTGGAGCCACTGAGACAGATAGTTATGGGGGCAGGGCTTCTTCCCTGGCAGTAAATATTGACAGCTGTCAATGGTTTTAAGCAGACAGCAAGTAATATCTGCAATCTTTTTTAAGAGAAGCAGCTGCATTAGGATCAATAAGAGCAAGATAGTGTTCTGCTGAGAGATGGAATACATTTGACGCTACATCAGTGGCTTAAAGGCTGGGCAGTGTGAATTAACAGCTCTGTATCAAAAAGGATGTTGTGCAGTAAAGATGTTCCCAGCAGCCTTTGTTCAATGTGAAGAGGCATGAAGTAGTTAGATAAAGCTCACACACTAGGAGAAAGTTGATAATGAAAAAGCTGGTGTTGATTGGTAAAACACACCTCTATCTTTTTACATGCATGTAGACACACAAACAGTGTGTTGCACAGTAGTAAAGCAGATTAGGGAGAGATTTCAGAGTGTTTACATGGACATTTAAATGCTGGTAGTAATTGCTGAGAACATCCATATTTACATTGAGTCTTAGACACACAGGGGTATCTTTATAAACAATTTGCAAGACTCCTCACCCCAAAAAGGAATGTTGTTAATATATATTTTTACCCTTTTTGAATTAAGTGTTGTAATATTACTTTATGGTCACTAGATGGAACTTTTCCCAGTTCGAATGTAGTGTTTTGTAATAATACATTATGGCCACTAGATGCATCTGATGAGGATAGGAAATAGGTGTTTGTAAATAGACTTCATTGTGTTTTGCACGCTCCTACTGCATATTTTGGAGACATCATAGTGTATTTTTCCAGGAAGATATAGCTTTTTGTGTGTGTCTCAGCAACAACTTAATTTGTGTATATGGCTATAGGAGAACTTCACTGCTCCATCCAGCATCACGGTAAAGATCCCTGCCCAGGAGCTGCCCACTTCTGGTGCATTTTACCCTTACAGGGCTTAGTTGTAGTAACCTAATTTGCTGTTTGTAATATACTCACCTAGTAGGGTTGCCACCTTTTCTTCAAGCCAAACGCGAACACTGTAGTGCCTCACAGCAATTTTTTTGGAAAGTATACTGTATTTTTCACTCCATAAGACACACTTTTTTTTCTCCCAAAAGGAGGGGGAAAATGTGCCTGCGTCTTATGGAGCGAATGCCTATCGCCCGACGCCCGGAACATTTGGGAGCTGGGCGAGTAGTTTTTTTGTACATTCAGCCCTGCTCCTGACAAGCAGAGCTGAATGTACAGTGGGAGCCGCAGCTCGTTTAATAAAAGTGATTAGATCACTTGTATTAAATTGAGCAGCGGCGGTCGTGTAGGGGTTTTCGGGGTCCCCCGCTCCTCAGGGGGACCCATGACCACGGCATAGGAGCTCACCATAGAGCCCCTTGAGCAGAAGAAGAACGTCTGCTCTGTGTGATTACTGAGACCGTGGCGCTGTAATCACAGTGCCACCTGTCTCAGCGGTCACTGAGTCGATACCGAGTACCGGTGCCTTGTACCTCCGATTATAAGGCGGATGTCCCGTCGCCCGGCTTCCTGATTGCCTGTGAAGCCGTTGTTCTAGCGAAAGAAAATGGGCTTCACTTGAGGCTGTCTGACCAATCAGAAAGCCAGGCGGCAAGTCATGAGGTGCCGTCTAGCTTCCTGATTTGCCAGGAATCCAGACTGCCTAGCAACAAGTGAAGCCGGCCTCTCTAGCCAATCAGGAAGCCGGGCGGCATGTCATGACCTGCCTTCCTGATTGGCTAGGAAGCCAGCTTCACTTGTTTCTAGGCTGCGTGGCTTCCTGACCAATCAGGAAGCCAGGGCGCGAGTCATCATGTACCACCTGGCTTCCAGATTGGTTAGGAAGCCAGGCTGCCTACCAACAAGTGAAGCTGGCTTCCTAGCCAATCAGGAACCCGGGAGGCAGGTCATAACCCACCACCTGGCTTCCTGACTGGAAAGGAAGACCGGCTCCATACTCCCTATGACTGCCGGTCAGAGCGAGATCTCCCTCTGACAGAAAGTTCCAGTATTGGAACATTTGGGCGAGTACGAGTACTCGCCCAAATACTCGGAATCTGCACCGATACTGATACTAGTATCGGTGCATCCCTAGTGAAAATCCATTTTATTGATAGTTGTCATTCAGGAGGCCCCTTCATCAGGCTCAGAAATTATATTCTAGAATGTCTATATGAAGGTTGTGATACTTTTATACAATGTCATTTCTGATGAAGGGGACCTGGCGCCGCCCCGAAAGTGCTTGTTGTTTGAATGACAACTATTAATAAAATGGATTTTGCACTAACATGGAATCTTAGTGCTGGTGACATCTGTATTGGACAATATGTACTATTGCACATAAAAGATG
This sequence comes from Nanorana parkeri, assembly GCF_000935625.1. Classification (NCBI taxonomy): domain Eukaryota; kingdom Metazoa; phylum Chordata; class Amphibia; order Anura; family Dicroglossidae; genus Nanorana; species Nanorana parkeri. The sequence goes on along the minus strand of NW_017307487.1, from coordinate 49,379 downwards.
CCGCCACAAAACATGTCACAAGTTACCTATGGCATTTTTTGGGGGACATGTTTTACGTAGAATACCCCCACCCCCCCTTCTTTTCAATTGATATTTAAATAAATGTAGTAAATACCTGTTAAGATGCAGTCCCAGATGAAAGCGATTCACGCCAGCTGCCGGAGCATGAATTCTCCCTCTCTGCTCTCTCTCTGATGTTACTTCCCCCGACTCCAGCAGCGGAGGAGGAACAGAGGAAGGGAGAGTCAAGGGACTGAAAACAGCGGCACCCGGCGCCCACCTCGAGTTACTAGCCACAAGTCCGGTTTGTATAATGTGTCCGGCTGTGAGGTGGGCTCACACCCAGACACAGGTTTCCAAACCTGGACTGTCCGGGTGAATACCCTACTGTGGGAGGTTTACCCCTTGATGACCCATGGCAGGATAATTCCATCATGGGTCCCTAAGGGGTTAAACAGACTATGTTCATATTTGTAGAGCCGGCGACCGGCTTTACAGTAGAAGCGATGTTGGCAACTCAACTGTCGCCAGATCGCTTCTATGGGCCGGTAAACTGTCCGCCCAACGCCCCCCCTGCGTTGCCCAGGCTCCTCTGCTCCCCTTGTGTGCCTGGGACCAGCATCTCGGGTGTCGGTGGGAAGCTAGGGAGGAGAGCGGAGAGCCTCGGTTCACCGATCTCCTCCCCGTACTATGGGACCGGGAGTGATGCAGATTACAACACTTCCGGACCCATAGCTGTCAGTGCTGGGCTCACGAAGCCTGTGATCTGCACCCCAATAGCTTATTTCTAGTGTAAAGGTTACACTAGGGGTCTTTTGGACCCCCAGCATCACCTTTAAAGAGTACCTGTCACTGCTAATATGCAATCACATGGGTAGATTATAAGCCCCCCATGTGATAGCAATTAAAGTTTAAAAATAAAACCGTTTTAAAAATAAAATGTAAAAATAATGTAAATTTTTTAAAAAAAGCATTTTATTGTGTTTTGGGCACTAAATTTAACTTAAGTCAATTTTTCACTGAAAAATGCACTTTAGTTAAATCGCATACCAAACTCCCCTCTTCGTTCTGGAGGGGGCGTGGCGGTGCATTGAAGTCAATGGCACCGCAGCCACACACCCCCAACTGCGTTGTAATCAGACGTGTAGCAAAACATTGCCTGTGTTTCGGTCCAGTGCGAACGCAAAAAGATAGAGCATGCAGCATTTTTTTGCGTTCTCACTGGACCTGAATGCAGGCAATGTTTTGTCACGCGTCCGATCACACTGTGGATGAAGGGCGTGGCTGCAGTACCATTGACCTCAATATAACGCCATGCCCCCACCCAGAACAAAGGGGGGGAGTTTCCTGTGCAATTGCTGTGCGTTTCAGCAGCTACCGCTCTGGAACGCACCGCAATGGGTGTGAACAAGCCCTAACACCTCCAGGGGTGCATGACATGTTATAATGTTATAACAACCCCCCCATTCCCCCTCCTTTCCCCTTTTCCCTTTCCCTTTCCCGCCACCCGGTGCTCGCTGACTTCCGCTCTCTCCCTGCTACCCACCGCTCGCCATGGTGCCACCACGTACGGGTGAGCAGCGGCCTCCCGGGCACAGGGTTCAAAACCCGTACTGTCAGGGTGATTCCCGGACGGGTGGCAACCCTATCACCTAGTCTCCTCTGACATCAGTGTGCATGCCCTCCCTAACCAATCATGTCCCGCTAAATCATCTGATTTCTTCCCTTCTTAAGCCAGGAAATTCAAACAACCGGTGTCAGCTCCCTAACACTGCAGCGGCTCCTCTTTATCTCATAGCAGACTGAATCTTATTGGATGAATCGTGCCTCTCCTCTCTGCATATTTCCACAATTCATCTTGCATTTACTTCCTCTGTTACATGAACTTAAAGGAGAACTATGAGATGAGTGATTGCCACTCACCTCATAGTGCTAGCCGACCTGTGACAATGAGGCTGCCACAGGGCGGCTCAGTAGATCGGGAGGTGAGCGAACACATACCGGGTTCGCTCACCTCTCGATCCTGTCACGGCTCTCTGCCGTGACAGGGGGAGGGGCTGGATTGCCCTCTCCCCGCTCCGATCTGCCAGCGCTGACTGGCGGAACGGACGGGGAGGGGGCGGGTACAGCTGGCTCTGCCTCTAGATAGGCAGAGCCAGCTGTCACTCACGCAGCTGGGCGGATCTCAACGTCCATGTCGGGATCCGCTCCGGCTGCGGTGTGTCAGTATACCGCGAGCTGTAGCTCGCGGTATATTGAGGTTAAGGTAACGGGAGGATGCTAGTTTGTGTCCTCCCGTTACCCTAGGGAGAACTATGGGGAAAAACACTGACCCCATAGTTCTCCTTTAACCCTATTTCATCTGCTGCTGCTGTCTGCTGTGTGTACTCATCATCATTCATCACTACTGTGACACCTGTGTGCTCTCATCATTTCCCACGTTGGCTGCTGACTCCAGTATGCACTCTGCAATACTACTGCTGTTCCCTGAGTGCATTTCCCTTGACCCACAACACCTGCGGATATTAATATTCCCTCAACAAACCTCCACGCCTCTACTGAGGATTCTCCTAACCACAAGTACCATCAAACCTATTATACAACTGTATGAAGTATTACAGGTCATAGACTTTCTGAGATTCTTTAACCATTCACTCTCTGGGAGCCTAAACCAGGAGACTAATATACTTAACTGTATGCAGTAATACAGGTCATTGATTTTCCTAATCTGCTCCATGAAAATGACTCTTGTGTGATTACCTACCTGTATGGCGTAATACAGGACTGCGTGATTACCCTATTGGAGTTATCCCCTTAGAGACTGTCACATTATATATGTAAGGAGCATTACAAAATATTTTTGTGACTGAACATCCCAGATAGCAAGTAATTGTGCTGCAAGTTTGAAAATAACTTGCTAAACTATTGCAGACTTACCAAGCTTCACAATTTTGTTGCACAATTACAGCAAGTCTGCATTGCAAGTCAGACCAGCGAGCTTGCAGAGCTCCTGCTAAGACCTGCAGGACTCTTGCTGTAGACTTGTCAAGCCAATTTTGCTACCAATTCAAAAAGTGTCAACTAGAACTTGTGCTGCAAGTATTCTGCAAGTCTACAACTTGCCAGGAATGTGTGCAGCAAGTTAATAAGAATTACAATTTAACCCTGCCACAAGTGTGTGGCAAGTTATCCTTGCTATCAGGGATTCCATCTGAACGCATGACTGAAGCACATTACAGTGCGTTCTGCATTTGAGATCCATCCCCTAAAGGTATAAATACTACACTGTTTGGCAACTGTACCCCCCACCCCGTTTTATTTTTTGGTGAGTGATCTTTTTATTTTATGTTTTCACATTTTTTCTTTCAGGTAGGTTAAAAAGGTAGGGGTTTAGTGTTTAATAAAAGTGTTTTAAGATTGTGCACATACTCGAATATCGAACATACTCGAAACTCGAACATACTAGAATATTTTGAGGGCTTTTAACAGTCAAATAAATAAACTATGGGGTCTATTCACTAAGCTGCCGTAGGCAGCCGAGTGAATGACCGACCTGAAGTGAAGTGAGCCGAACACTGTTCGGCTATTCACTTCAGGCTGGTACGGCTGATTTCAGCCGTACATCGGCTGAAATCAGCCGTACATCAGCTTGCTTCACATGGCTTCGGGTCGGCCGAACATGCCGCCCAGGAAAGAAACACTGCTGTGTCTTTCTTTTTCTTTATTCTGACACGGAGCGATGTCAGAATAGAGAAAAAATAAATAAAAAAATGTTCCCATTGAAATACATTGCTACATTACTATTGGCTATTTCAATTTGCAATAGCCAATAGTAAACTAGCATTGTACCCGCCCTCTGCTGATGGACCTGACGGAGAACTGGAGCAGAGGGCGGGTACAATGCTAGTTTATTATTGGCTTTTGCAAATTGAAATAGCCAATAGTAATGTACCAATGCATTTCAATGGTAAACATTTTTTTTTATTTTTCTATTCTGACATTGCTCGTGTCAGAATAAAGAAAAAAAAGACACAGCAGTGTTTCTCTCTTTGGCGGCTGGGAGCAGGAGACTCCCGGGGCGCCAGGGAGAGTTAGCTGTTTGGAGATCAGTGTCCCTGGTTAGCAGGTAACCAGGGACACTGCTCAGCTGTCAGAAGCAGGCTGTCGGCTGGCCAATGGCCGGCCACTCGGCCAGCTTCAGCTTTCAGCACGGCTCAGCCGAGCCGATGCATATGGCATATGCATATGCGTTCGGCTCGACTGAGCCGCTCGGCCACGTTCGGGAGCTGTACGGGCTATTGTGAATAGCCCGTACAGCACCCCTTCGGTTCTACTTAACCGAAGGGGTCCAGGGGCCAAAGCTAGCCGAAGGATCGGCCGAAGCTACGGCCAGATCCTTTGGCAGCTTCGTGAATAGACCCCTATATTGCTGATTCTATTATTTTTTTCTATTAAAAACTGACTGGTGTGGGTCCTGTTGACAAATGGGGCCAAGTAGAAGCATTTAAAAACCACAGACATACTCACTAAAACCTTTTGAGGGCTTTTTTCAGTGAATAAATTCCACTCTCATGACAATTTCTTAATTTTATAATGGCAGGTGGGGGTCCTGTTCAAAATGGGGCCTAGCACAAGTGATTTAATACTATGCACATATGCATAGTATTAGTATGCATAGTATGGTTGGTCTAGTGAAAAATGATTTAACACTGCACACATAGGCACTTCAATTTTTGAGGGGCTAGTGCTGCAGCTGGTGGTTTGGATGTAATAACTGGACACATCTTGCCATTTAATCTGGTGAACCTCGAATAGCTAGAGTTCAGGTTGAACTCACGTCGACCCTAACCCGAAGCTCATCCCTAGTAAATATTCAGCCTACATGCCATGATATACAACAAAAGCACTCTAAAAACACATGAGTACATGCAGACTGAAATTAAGCTCTTGTAATAATAGAATATTTCAGACTTTACTTAGAGATGTTAGAACATTTACTAGATAACTAAATGAGCTATTAAATTACTTTACAACATTTTTGGCTCCATTTGGATGTTACCGATGAATTAAACAGCCCATGGGAGCAAGTCCTGGTCCAGAAGTATTTTAACAAAAGCTAAATCAAGCCCAACAATTCTTGTATGGATGTAGACAAAAGTAAACCAAACTAAAACTTGATAAATTCTAAATAAAAATGGCTGACATTCGACATCTGCTAACTTTAAATTGTTTGAAAGTAGATCCAGAAAAATTGTGAGCTGTATAAGAAATGCCTACTCATGCAGATATATGGAGAGTTATTGGAATCCTGAGGTAATGATTCACCTTTACAAATTCTGCAAGCTTCTGTCGGATATGCGTGAGCCTTTGAGATTGGTAACACATAAAGATACTCACTGGGAATGGACAGACATACAGGAGGCAGCATTCTTGGCAGTAAAAAAAGCTATTGATGACAGAAAACCCTCAAATACTTTTTTTTTTTTTAACCACTTCAAGACCAGGTGTTTAGACCCCCTTCCTGGCCAGGCCATTTTTCAGTATTCAGCGCTGCGGTATTTTGACTGACGTTTATTCCGTCATGCAAAGCTGTACTGAAATTAATTTTATACCATTTTTTGGGGACAGATAGGGCTTTCTTTTGGGGGTTGGGGGGGGACGGGACCGATCGGCACCCCATACACGCGATCCGCCGGCTCTACAGCCGGCGGACCGCTTGTATGGTGACAGGCATCGCTGCCTGTTTTTAATTTTCGCCCATTTCCCGCTCGGGGGAGGGCGTGTCTGAGCAGACGTCTAAAGACGCCCGCTCCGATCTAGATAGGTGTTTAAAGTGGATCATAGTTATAGTCACAGTTACTCAGGTTGAAAAAAAGACCATCGAGTTCAACTTATAGAGATAGATCACATTATGATCTTTTAACCGATGCTATGTGCGCTGTTGTAAAGATCTGCACTGTTTGGATTAAACGACTCAACGATCTTCAAGGTGTCATATGGATGGAGTCAACTGTGCCGATGCTCTGAGATTGGGGTTACTGCCATTTTGCCACAACTGCAAGGTCACACTTTCAGTGCTTAGACTGGAAAGGCAGAACATTCAAAAGATCAGTCAAAAAACCTTTCAAGAGACCCTTGTTAGCTCTGGATATATAATGGACTATAGAAATACTGCTACTTACATATAGTGCAGCCATTGCCACATAAGTCTGTATATGCCAGCAAATAAATCTCAGCATATCATAAGTTTCAGGATAGCATTACTATAGTAACTTTAACCCAGATGAAGCATTGTTAGTAAATTGTGTTGCTTCAAAAACAGGCTTTGGAGTCACAATAATGCAAGCTGCAAGAAGGAGCTACTAGTAGTAGTGTTTTGGATGGCGAAAATACACCTATGGATGTAGTGGTGCATTCAGATCATAAATGTCTGGAAAAGTATTACAGAGAAGCCTATAATAAATGCACCAAAACATCTGCAATACTTGCATATTGGACTTTTAATATATGACTTTGACAACAGCTTCTGTCCAAAAACATTATTTACTGCAGATTCTTTAAGTAGAGCTTACTTACACACTGTAACAGAAGGAGAAAGTGACATTGAGAACTCTAATATTTGTAAATACTTAGCTGTATCAAAAAGACAGATTACAAAATACAGAGCTGTTCTGAAAAGGATTGAAAACCACAGATTTTAAATAGTCATATTGCAAGGCTGGCCTAAACACAAACAACATGCACCAGTAGAAGTTTCTGCCTTATTCCATATAAGAGATGAACTATAAGTACAGGATAGCATCATCTTTAGAGATGAAAGAGAGAGAGAGATCTAAGAAAGACAGAAGAAGTAGTCCGGGTAAGGCAAAGTGAAAAAAACCTTTTGGCATTTACACCTAATCCGCAGATATAGAAGCAGCGAGAACAGTGCAAGCAAAACAGTGGACATTGACTTCAGAATGTAAAATGGGTAATGGTTTGTCACTGGAGGGCAGAGCAATTAGAAAGTCAGCTCATTTAAAAGATTACACATATAGTAATAATAGGTCTGAACCAAGGAAACATAACAATAACAATTATACATGATTAAAATTAGCCACAAATGAATGGAGACTCTTTTATCACAGAATACTGTCATATTACCAATTAGATTGCCATGTTGTTAAACAGGCTGCAATATTAGAGAATTTGCCCTAGTAGAGATGCTGCCATGTTAGTCCTGCTGGTTAATAAAAGGCACTGCTGCTTTAGAGATACTGCCCTATGAGAGATAATTCCATCTTAGTATTACTGCTCTGTGAGAAACTACTATAAAATTGACTCAGCCCAGTACAAGGCAATGCTGTGGTAGCATGGTATCCTATGAGAAGCAATTTTATATTCTCCAGCACAATATTTTGTTGCACAACACGGTTTTCAAACATGTGCACAGTTTTACAGGGCATATACTGTACATCTCTGTACTGGGCCTTGCTTGCTGAACTGTTTCATTTTCTTGTGCACTGTCATTTTAATGTCATTTTAACACATCCTGCCCCTAGCAGCCAGTGAGTGAAGGCCACCCTTTTACATTTACAGCAAGTAGTGTAAGTGCACCTTGGTGTGAGTCCGGCATAGTATCACTTTACACTGCAGGATATTCTCCTGCAAGGGCATGCTTTCACATGAAAGACATTCTCTACACTGCCTTGATCTGCAGTTAGCGCAATGAGAGCATTGAGGGATAAAGAAGAAAGAGAACAGACCTCTTGATCCCTCAAGTAGATGAATTCTAGCAGGTTAAGTACCTTAATTTTCACTGGTAAATCAGGGGCCTGTGTAAATGATGGGCATCTATAACTGTAGGGGCTTACATATTATGGGGGATCAAACAGCAAAAGAAATGAGAAGACCCTATGCTCTGCTTGTCTCACACACAACAGACTCCTGGAGGCAGGGAGCATTAAGTCACATTACGCCGTGGGTGCGCAACGATGGGTGACATAACACGTCTGTTGGGGGGCACAATTTTCTGTTTTTGCCTCAGGCGCAAAGGGAGCTAAGATAAGATCAATCCAGGATCTTAATGTATACCCTGCTGTCTGAACAAAATATACTTTTTAGCACCTTGCATGCATGCCCCTTTTTACAGAAACGCATGAAAGTTGTATGAGGGATGGAATAAAATATATCTAAAGCCAAAACATTTTTAAAATGTCATATAGAATAAGGAAGGGTTAAAACCATTGTCAAGTTTTTTTTAGCCAGCTGTGTCTCATTAGGAAGATTTCCCTTAACTCCCTCTCCTTAAGGGCCTGTTCACATGAGATCAGGTCCTGATCAGCAGACGTGGAGCTGCTGATGCAGTGCTTTTTGACGCGTTTTTGATGCGTTTTTGGTCCGGATGCTGACAGTTAATTTTTTGTCAACGTTGATGACATCATAATAAGTGGAGCAAGAATACAATTTTTTCTTTTTTTCCCCCTTAGCTGCATTGCTTGCGTTCGTGTGTTTGCGGACCGTTTCCGGACCGGACAAAATGTGACATGCAGTATTTTTTCTGTCGTAAGCTGAACGGACTGCGCATGTAAGAACTGGAGCCCATAAAACACATAGGGATACATTGGGATGCATTTTGAGTGCAGCAGCGTACGGAGCCGGTCAGCACACAAAACGAACGTCGTGTGAACAGGCCCTTAGGCCCCATTCACACCAGAGCGGCAGCGTTTCAGCTGGGTTTCCGCATGATTTTTGACAGGATGTTTTGGGGCGTTTTTAAATCGCGTTTCAGTGCGGAAACTCAATTTAAAAAGCTCAAAAACATGCTGATCATCGCGATTCCATTTAAATCTATATGGAAAACGAGCTTGTCAGAGTGACAAAATTAGCTCAGGGAACATTTTGGGTGATAGATGTTTTGGATCGCGTGCATCCGCGCGCTTGCAGAAATATATTTTTCTTTATACTTTAAAGCTAAACTCTAAGCAAAAACAACTTTCTTTCAAATATATTCCTCAGCAGCGACAATAGAGATAAATCCACTTTGTGTGCACCAAATGCCTTTCCAACCCCCACATAGCCTGTGCAGAGAGTGTAAGAGACTCATCAGGCCTGAGCACTACAAGAGGGGGAGGATACAAGACCAGTCATCCTGCACAAGGAGAGAGAGCAGCAGTGGCCAGTCTTTATTGCAGAAAGCTCCTACACAGGGTAAAGTTTCACACTGGATCACTGCACAGATCTGGCAGAAATACACAGAGCACACCAAGATTCAAGTAAGAATACACAAGTCTCTTGTATTTAGACAATATTTGCTTATCCCGGAGTTTGCCTTTAATTAGTAAATCAATACGCATCTTGTGTGTCAGCAAGTCAGAGTCATGCACACAAGAATTCATAAACATGACACATGCTTTTTCTGATAATGTCCAAAAACCTAAAGGAACTTTAATTTGCACTTATTTAACCGCCTCCCGGCCGGCCGTTTCCCCGTCCCCCCCCTCCAATTTTGTCTTTTTTTTTCTGGTAAGGAGTGCAATAAGGTATCTTTTTCGTTCATAAAGAGTACCTGTCACATATCTTTGCTATCATGTAGGAGGTTTTCTTAGCCCCCTATGTGATAGCAATAAAGTTAAGTGGAAAAAAAAATCGGAAAAAAAAGGAAAGTTGCAAAAAAAAAAAAGTAAGGTTACACATGAAAAATAATTTAAAAAAACACAACAATTGCGCCCATAATGCCACACATGTTACATATCGCCGCAAACGTTGCAGTGAGAGCAATAATTCTAGGGCCATTAATCACTGATAACACTAAACTGATGAGCGGTAAAAGCTTTTAAAGCAATGCCTATGGTCATTTTTGGGTATGGCAGTTTTTTGTGATTTCGAGGGTGCGCAGAATTTTTAAAGCTTGACATATTTGGTGCTGACATGACCTCGTCTTTTAAATTTACCAAAAAATTGGGTAATAATAATTGTTTCCTAACATAATGTAAAAAAAAACTTTTCAATTTTTTTTCATAAATTTGTCCTTAATATAGTACAAAATAAAAACCACAGTGGTGATTAAATACCACCAAAAGAAAACACTATATGTGTCCCCAAAAAATTGTATAAAATGAATTTCAGTACAGCGTTGTATGACGGAATAAATGTCAGTCAAAGTACTGCAGCGCTAAATCCTGAAAAATGGCCTGGACAGGAAGGGGGTGTAAACACCTGGTCAGTAAGTGGTTAAACATGTCATTAAAAAAAAAAACTACTTGTATAAATGACTTTTTTTATAGAGCTGGAGGAATGTTGTCAGATTGATGGGGGTTTTCATTAAATTTGAAATTTCTCTGCAATATGACAGCTTCTTTTTGCGCAGGCACC
>NW_017307487.1:11365-38975 GCF_000935625.1 Nanorana parkeri | reverse complement strand
ATATATACTGTATATTTGTTCTTGATTCAAGAGCAATGTGATAAGAAAAATGTATCTGTTCTAGAGAACATTTTTTTATTTACTTTTGCCTCACAAGGCTTATGAAAGACATTAACATGTAAACTAGCATTGTAAATCCTTATGGCATTACATATCACTGCACATTTGACAATCACCAATAACATTAATTGTATTCTTGCCAGAAAAAAGCAGTAACACAGAAACACTACAATAATGTATGCCCCTCATGTAATTTCTTGCATGTATTAGTCATTTTTCATTTATTCACTTTACTTGTCTTGTTCGCAAAGTTCACCAGCTCTTCTAATCTTATTACATTTAAGTATAGATAGCCTTTGTGCTTCCTGGAACACAGAGCTTCCTCGGGCACAAAATAAAAATATTTCAGTTCTGATATGTCACTACTGGTTATGGTCAGAATAAGGAGATACAAAGTTGTTTTCTCTCTATATATTTGTAAGTAAGCAGAGATGGAAACATTACACGTCCCCTTTCATCTGCAGAAAGAAAACATTCACTACCTAATTTGTTTTTCTTTCTACTGATTCCTTCCATACTGTGCTCCTATATGCTGCTCAGATTCAAAGATGAATTTAGAGTTCATTAAGCAGACAGGCTAAACCATCCAGGAAATTAAAGTGTCCTTTTAGTAGAGTAAATATCATTATTTTGCATTACAGGGCACTGCACGAGATTTCAGTTTTGCTGTGTGCTCTGCTTACTAAACTGTTTTCTGTTTTATTTTTTTTTCATCCAGTTTTTAATCGCCAGCAGTTTTTACAATGCTGTGAGGTTATTGCAGTATGCTGCAATCTCATGCATGGTGTTTAAGCTGTTGATGAATAGAGTATGTTTCTGGAGCTGTAAATGAATTGTGGAAGCTGTCAACACTGTCAGTTTCAACCAATATTCTATAAACAAATGTATAAAGCAGTGTAATGATATTAAAGAAAAGCCAGGGTCAAAATGATTGTCATTGTCACCACTAGGGGTGGCCTTTGAACTTGGGTTAGGTATCTTAGAATGGCCAATTACAGGACTTTTCTTACGTGCCAGCAAACTCCTTATAAAAGTTAGGTTTCCCAGCAGCCTTTTTCAGTGTTGGAGGAGTCACGGAATAGTTAGAGAATGTTCACAGACTGCAGGTGCTAAGGTTGGTGCTGATTACTGAAAATGTATATCTATATTTGTTTTACAACAGTATAGCAGATTAGGGAGAGATTTGAGAGTGTTTCCAGGGACAGATGCTGGTGGGAATTGCTGAAAACGTCCATATTTACATTGAGTCACAGACACACTAGGGTTGATTTACTAAAGGCTGTTGACATTGCAAGTGAATGTGCATTTTACAGGTTAGGTTTCCCCTTTGTTTATTGAATGAGGTGAAGTTCTGCAAACTTCCTTCACCTAATCATGTGCTAAACTGCTTTTTTTTTTCTTGAACAACAAAGTGAACAGCCAGTTTGCCTTTAGTAAATCAACCCCAGTGTGTTTTGCACACTCCTATAGCAGATTTGTGAGATATAACTTTCTGTGCATGTAAGCAATAATGTAAGTTTCTGTTCAGCTGCTGTATCCCCTCTTGTTTTATTTTTTTGTGTTGCTTTTTTCATGCAAGTTTGGCATTATTTATTATGTAAATTATGTATACTCTATTGTTGATTTCTTGGTGTAAAAATAGCTGATGGGGTGCTGTTCAAAATGGGGCCTAGTACAAATGAGTCAATACTGTGCATATGGGCACTACAATATTTCTGGGCTTTTTATCTGCAAAATAATTATAATCTAATTTCTAGACTAAAATCTGGCTGAGGGTGATTCTGTTCACAATGTAACTTAGTAATTTAATATTGTTCATGTGCTACATTATTTTAGGGTCTTTAATCTGTGAAATAATTACACTCCGACAATGATTTTCAGATTAAAATCTGGCATGTGTGGGTCTTGTTCTAGATAGGGCTTCTATTACAAGATAGGGGTTCTATTACAAGTCAGTCAATACAGTGCACATAGATATCTTATTTATGGGGCTTTTTTCGGTAAACAAATTACACCCTAATTTTGAGTTTTTGATTTGAAATGGCTTGTGGGGGTTCTAGGCACCATTTTGAACAGTACCCCTGTCAGCCATTTTAAAATCTAGAAATCCAAATTAGAATATCATTTATTTGAAGAAAAAGCCATTAAAATAATGTAGCACTTACATGCACAGTATTGAATAATTTGTACTAAGTACCATTTTGAACATGACACACACCATTCATTTTAAAATCAGCAATTCTACATTAGAGTGTATTGTGCTTAAAAAGCCCCCAAAATAATGTAATGGCTACGTGCTGCTACTGTAGCAAAATGGTCCATTGGCAGTGCTCTAAAAGCATTTACAGCTCATCAGTTTAGAGTTAACAGTGAATTATGATCGTAGAATGTTGTTCTCGCTCCAGCATTCACAGCGATACCTAACATGTAAGGTGCAGTAGCTGTGTACATACATGTGCATGCCCTACTCACCTGTTTGCATTCATGGGTTGCTTGTTTTTTTATTTTATTTTTGTTTTACTATACTTCACTTTTTCATCTAACTTTATTACTATCACAAGGGGACTAACAAGCCCCTATGCGATAACACTGGCAGGTGACAGGCACTCTTTGTGGAGAAATCAATGGTCAGCTGACCCCGAATAACTCATCTGCCCTCTGCTACAGCTGATCAAGCACATATCATGCTTGATTCGTTTTTTTCCTGACTGCCCTGGCCAGAATGTGACAGCTGTGAAATGCTTTTAGCACATTGCTCACAGGTTCACTGAATAAAGGGGAGATAATATAACCGAGGTTACTCGAACTGCTCACCATCTTGAAGTTGTCTTTTGTTGTCCTGATCCCCAGAGGAGGGGGAGAGCCCAGAAAGCATAGTATGGCTTTGGGGGTGGCATCTTCACAGGCCCATACAAGTGACTGAGTGGTTATACAGCTGCCCACTTGTACATGAAAGCCGAGAGTCGGCTGAAGAAAACAGTACCAAGATCTTGGTATAAGCACTTAAGATCCAGGACATATTGGTACATCCTATGGTCCTTAAAGTGATATTAAAGTCAAAAGGTTATTAAGCCATTTCAAAACATTTTTATTTTATTTTCAATTAAAGATATTGACAATCATTTGTAAACATTCTCAGACACAGTTAGTCAGTTACAATCGGTTCAATTGGTACTATCACATAACAGAGGAGTCAAGTACAGATCATGACATCAACTTAGATGAAGGTGAATATAAATCATAGGGCAACCATATCCTTCTAACCGGTCAGCTGTGCGATTAGAGCAGTTGAAGTGTATTTAAATGGAGATAAGAATGTATCTTTTTCCTCTTGCGTGAAGACTATATTAATATAGGGTAGCCATCTGTCATATAAGGAAGCAGTTTTTTTCTCATCTGTTATTGATATTTCTGCGTCGAGTCTCTCCAAATGGAGTAAGTTGAGGAGATCTGCACGCAGGACCTGTATTGTGGGGGGATTGGGGGCCAACCACTCTCTCAGTATGCCTCTCCTGGCTGCCAACAAGGCAATGCTTATCCAATGTATTTGATGTCTAGTAAATTCTGTAGGGTTATCCCAGAAATTAAACAGGAGCAAGAGAACTCCCATTGGAATCTGGCGTCCCACCACCAACGCAATGAAGTCCCCTACCTTGGCCCAGAACGTCCGTATTATAGGGCAATCCCATAAGCAGTGGAAGAGAGAGGCCGCTTTTAGCTTGCATTTGGGGCAGTGGTCCAAGTAGTCCTTGGCCATACCCTGTTTGCGTTTGATTTGGAATGCATAATATGCCCTATGCATAATTTTGAATTGCGTCTCTCTCCACTGCTCGTTAACCATTGCTTTACATGTAGTGCGGTAACCGTTTAGCAGTTTTTCAACTATCTGATCTGTAGGGATATCGTCCTGCCATTTCTTCAGGTTTGAATCAGTTAGAAAGCCATTTCAAATGCTGATTAAAATCACTCACAATAGATGCTGCTCCTTGATGTTTTAAAGCTTTAGTTTTCTGCAAAATCAGCTGGTCCCCTAAGCACTGACCCTGATACCCTGTTTTAGAGTGGCTCCTTTCCCTTGCAGGAAATGTCCCATGTTTGTTAGTGTGTTAGTAAGTCGTTTGTGTCTCCAAAAACACACAGACACAGCAAGGCAAGGCACTCCACTGTCCCCCGCCCCTGCTCCTCTCTCCTCCCTACTTCGTCCTTGCTTCTTCGCTCTCCCTTCTCAGAGCTAGTAGATAAAAATATGCTGGAGACTGCTTTGTCCCTTGTGATATTGTACTGGACATGAAGTTCAGGGAAGATGAGCTAAGAGAGATGGAGCTGTTTGGAAATATGATAACTGTCAGTGTTTGAGCAAAAATGTTAAGAAATATTTTGCTGGCCAATGTATATTTGTTTAATCTGAATTCATTATTGAAAATGCATTTGAGAGTTTAATACTACGTTCAGTTTAATACTACTTTAAATGGCTAGTGGGGGTCTTATTAAAAATGGGGACTAGTAAAAGTGATTTAATGCTGTGCACATTGGCAATACATTATTTGGAGGGCTTTTTCTGCAAATTGATTACTCTGTAATGTTGATTTCTAGATAAAAATCTGTCTTGTGGGGGTCTTGTTCAATATAGGCCCTTATACAAGTAATATACAACTGTGCACATTGACATTATGGGGTCTATTCACAAAGCTGCCGAAGGATCTAGCTGTAGATTCGGCCGATCCTTCGGCTAGCTTTGGCCCCAGGACCCCTTCGGTTCAGTAGAACCGAAGGGGTGCTGTACGGGCTATTCACTATAGCCCGTACAGCTCCCGAACGTGGCCGAGCCGAACGCATATGAATCGGCTCGGCTGAGCCCTCTGCTGATGGACCTGATAGAGAACTGCAGCAGGGGGCGGGTACAATGCTAGTTTACTATTGGCTATTGCAAATTGAAATAGCCAATAGGAATCTAGCAATGCATTCCAATGGGCAAAAACTTTTTTGTTTTTTTTTCTATTCTGACACAGCTCCGTGTCAGAATAAAGAAAAAAAAAGATAAATCAGTGTTTCTCTCCAGGGCGGCCGGGAGCGGAAGGCCCCCAGAGCGCCCGGGAGATTTTTTTTTTTACGGCAGCAGAACCGCCGAACATTAGAAAATTGTTGGGCGGAGCTAGCTGTCATTGCTAGCTCCGCACAATCGTTTTCTATTTACTTTTTTAACTTTTTAATTTTTCTGTTCTGCTCTGTCCCTCTGAGGGACCAAGCAGAACAGCCGAGCCGAATGCCGCTCCGCGGCATTCTGCTATTCACTCACTGCTGTTCGGCATCTTTAAGAATAGCCCGAACAGCAGTGTGTAGCCTGCCGGAGGTTCAGCTCAGCCGATCCAGATGTTGGATCGGCTGAGTCAAACTCCCTCTGCACTTCTGGTCGGCCGAACATGCTGATCATGTTCGGCTGACCCAAAGCCATGCGAAGCAAGCCGATGTACGGCTGATTTCAGCCGATATATGGCTGAAACCAGCCGTACAAGCCGGAAGTGAATAGCCGAACAGTGTTCGGCTCACTTCGCTTGGGGTCGGTTGTTCACTCGGCTGCCCTCGGCAGCTTAGTGAATAGACCCGTAAGTTTTTGGGGCCTTTTTTCTACAAATTAATCACACTCTAATGTAGTTTCTAGAATAAAGTCTGGCTAGTAGGAGCCCTGTTCCAAAAGGTATATTCACTTGTAAGAAAAAGGTACCAAGATTTTAATATAACCACTTTAGGCTTGTGGTTGTCCTGTTCAAAATGGGGACTAGTAAAAGTGACTGTGCACTATTGCTTTTTTTCTGCAAATAAATTACACTGTGATGTTGATTTCTTGATTTAAAAATGGCTGATGAGGGTCATGTTAAATGAGGCCTAGTACAAGTGATTCAATACGGTGCACATAAGCTTTTTTTCTGCAAATATATCTAATGCAATCTGATGTTTATTTCCTGATTTCAAAATATTTGATGCACATGTAATTGAATATTGTGCACATACAGTAGTCGTTCCATTATTATTATTTTTTTGGTGATAGCTGTTGATTAGCTCACAGTTACCCAGAATTCTTAGGTCCTTCATCAGTGTCTATGAACCAATTAAACATCCCATATTGAATTTGGGAAATAGTATTGTTACAACTTAAGTGTTTAATTTTACAATGTTGAAGAAAAAAGGTTCATACACATGACTAAAATAAAATTACTAATATCTACACAGGATCTTGCTGGCAGAGGGTAAGAGAAAGTTTTTGCATATTAAGCATGTATTTTGACGCCCACGTGCATTTACTTTTCTCTAGCTCTTTTTTAATTCCCAGAATGCTCTTTTTTAATTCCCAGAATGCTCTATTTGCATGCATTGTTCTAATATAAATAAGGATAATGCCCTTTTCTTTCTGTTTGCTGCTCCCTGTTTTTGAGAGAGGTGTGCTAGCTGGCTTTGTTCAGAATATATTGCTTTGGCAGAAAATATGGACCCCATTGTGTATCTGCTCGATGAAGCTATCTTGCTGGTCATGTTGAGGAGAAGGTTGAAGGAGTTGGAGTAGATGAGATGCAGGTGTTGATACTGCGCATCCTTTTGTGTCACAGCATCTGACACATGGTTTCTTTGCCACTATGTATGGAGACCTTTGCAAATATCCTGAGAGGTTTTTCAGCTTCACCTGGAAGTCTAGCTCTACTTAAATCTTTGCTGGAGACTCTGGGACCACAACATACCTGGATGTATACTAAGATGCACAGGAGTGTGTCTGCTAAGTAGCAACTATTGGTCACACTCAGGTATGTTTTAATGTCAATTAAAACTTAATCTATATGTATGTCTCCATCACGTGTCCATATCATACTGTCATGCAAAACAAATGGCAATACAGCATATCATACTGTATCACCTCCTAGCAAGCGTGTGGAGTAAGGCTCCTATTGACAGCAAATGGGAGACTTACCCCATCTACCAATGACTGGCTCTTGATGAGCGTGAGGGATAAGATTCCCATTCACAGTGAATAGGAACCCCTGCATTCTCACCAGGAGGCAGCTAATTTGAGGGAGGGGTAGGGAGGAGGAGGGCAAGGTGGGTAGGGATGCAGGGTTGTGGGGAAAAGGGCTATAGTGGAGGTGGTGGTAGCAATGGTGGAAATGGTCCATTAAGCAGACCTGCAGGCCACAAGATAACTGTATAAGCCATCCATGGCCTGCATTGCACGCTCAGTGGAAAGGCCTTCCGGCATCATCAGGATATGGCAGCAGAATGTAACCTTGAGAAACCCATTTTGGGCAGGCTGGGTCATCATCTGCCATGTATGGACCATCGTCAGCAGTCGCAGGTTGTGTTCATCTGTAGAGGTTGATCTGGGCTGCTGGCAGCATGCATTGTATCATGCTGTCAGCATGAAATAGAACAGTTAATATAAATGTACACTAGAGGTAGATGGCTAGATTAGAGAGATAGATACAGATAAAGAATTATATAATAAAAAGGATAGATAGATGGATAGATAGATAGATAGATAGATAGATTTGGGCCTCACATGAATGAAGAATATGTAAAGCGTTTCATTTATTGATGGTCCAATGAAATTTGCATGTGTTTGTAATATTAATTCATACCTTTCATTTATACAACAGGAAGCTTGCCTAAGGAAAAACATGCAATGGCCTAGGCCTGGGACCTGCCTTGCTTGCTTCTACCAAATCCTTCCTAGGCCAATTGCATGTTGTCTCCTTAGGCCAGCTGCATGCTGTATGAATAAAAATTTACCCAAATGGCAATAGGGAGGTGGCTTATGTTTTTTCTTAAAGTACATTTTCCTAGTTTTTTTTCTGATGTGGCTGAATTAATGCCTGTTAGCGCTGGATAAAAAAAATCAAGGAGCGGGACACATGAACATTTTTTTATAGTTATGATTAAATAGATTGGGGTGCTGCTGCTGTATTTACTGAACAAATAATGCAAAAGTAAAAAAATATATATTCTGACATGCAAAATATGTGATGTCAGAACGTGGTGTTGCTGACACTGTCTGTGAGTATCATATTGTTCAATAACACTGTATACAGCATAATGCA
Organism: Nanorana parkeri; assembly: GCF_000935625.1. Classification (NCBI taxonomy): domain Eukaryota; kingdom Metazoa; phylum Chordata; class Amphibia; order Anura; family Dicroglossidae; genus Nanorana; species Nanorana parkeri. The sequence continues at coordinate 30,834 of NW_017307487.1, read as the reverse complement.
TTTCCCAAGCATGAAATAAAAAAAAAAGATGTTTTTCCATTTCACACTTATAGTCACAGAACAAATTACTAATTTAATTGTGCAATTGTGCATGTGCCAAAATTTCTTTTGTTTGACATTCCCTTGCCTACTAGCCAGAATTCATATTTAATATTTGCCCCTATAGACTTCAATGAGGTTTGGATGTATTGTTGCAAAATGTGTACTTTATGATGGGTTTGTGGAATGGCCAGCAAAACTAACCCACGTAGATTATACCCTGAAAGTAGGGCTTAGATATTATTTCACAAGGATTACACTATTTTTTAACACAAATATTAGGGTTATTTATTGGGGATATTTATTTATTAAGTCAGAATAACTCCCCCTCACTATTCCAATAGTAGAAACGACTTTTTGTTGTTGTTTTTTTTGTTTGTTAGAGCACAATGTTCACCAACAGATTTTACCCTCAAAGCAGGATTTATGTATTAGTTCATAAGGATTACACAATTTTTTAACACTAATATTAGGGATATTTATTGGGGATATTTTCTAAGTCGGAATAACTCCCTCAATAGACCACTTGTAGATATATTTAAATATTTCTTTATTTACTTATTTATTTTTTAGGTAAGATTGGAGTAGAAGGGCCTTTTATCAAATGAGGGTTAAGTTAGCAAAATAGACAAAAGGGGAAATAGATGATTGGTAAATCAAGAAGTGCAATATGTAGATATGAAATCTTAATACAAGACTAAATGCATATAGAGGGTCTTACTAGTATGATGGTTCCAGATTTTGGTGACCTTGCTTTGTGTTATTACCCTATTTGTGATTGATATTGTGCTAAGTGTTTAATGGATATTTGTATTTAAAATTCAATAAATATATATATGTTAAAAAAACTAACCAAAGCACATTCGCTCATCCCTGAAATTGACACAGTTTATAATAAGTAATAAATGGTATAAGGCCAAGAAATACCACAATCTTTTTTTTTTTTAACTTGGTATTTTAAAACGCAAAGCAAATGAATGTGGGAGAATCTTCACAGTAAGGTTAAATATGTGTTGTATGCATGTATGTATTTTTGTTTGATACTATAATCCAAGAGGGGAATAGGGTGGTTTAGGCCAAATGTTATTTTAATGTTCTTGGTGGGTTTGGTGTTTTAGAAAGTAAGCTTGATTGTGGTTTATGTGTGCAAGTTGCATATGTGGTTGTTGCAGTTGTTCAGTAGATGCTTGTTGTGTGGCAAGCCATTTAAAGCAAAGCATGCTTAGTTGCCTGTTTTTTGAAAATTCAGTGTGTATTTTTTTAACCAGTGTGTGTTTATTTACCCAAAACTCTTTGGTGAACAGTCACCCTATGTATCAAGCCAAAGTAGTTGACATTCATGTAAGATTTGCCCAAGTGTCACCCAGTAAAAAATACCTTCCCGGATACATAACAGTATTTGTTGCTCTAAGTCTTTACTGTAACATTTACAGTAAGGGAAGTGAAAGATCCCTACCTTGGACCTAAAAGCTCGCACACATGTTTAGTTCTGGTAAGTGGGGTGCATACTTTTTTATTTATATATCTATTTATTTTTATGAAATGTAGCTCTACTGCTGCTGAAACTGTTTATAAACATGGTTTTAGCACCATGCAGAGTATATGTGAGCAGTTTCATCTGCAAGTAAGGTGCTACTGTATAAGTGCTGTAGAGTGGAAAGCTATATCCGCTTTCGGTTGTAAATCAGACCCTAAGTTTCCTGTCTGCATCCCTATGTGCTGAGTGATGTAATTTGACAGACATCATATATGTATGATATTCTGGCTGTGTTCTTCCTCCCTTCCTCCCTTCCCCTGTGTCCTATGTAAATATTATTACTAATGGTTTGAACCTTGAAGTCTCTAGCTGTTACTATTTGTTGGTATACATACAATCTATTATTGCTAATTGACTGTATATCTTGTGTTCACATGAGTTTATTTACAAGAGGAGTGGAGCATGTTCAGTTTGTAAAGTACATTTTCACATAGCTTGGTTAAAGTTGCCAACATTTCAAAAAATGCCATTAAAAATGGACACCTTATTTTACTTCTAACATGCTATTGAAAGCAAAGAATGTATTTTAAATACGTATGGAGCATTCATATAAAATAGTTGTGGTTGTACAAGATGCATATCAGTTACCTATAGTGCAATTTAATTTAAAATACTGTATATGAAGAAAGACTAAACTAAAGGTCATAAATAGCCAAGAATATATTGTTTATTAGTAAAATTATTTATGAATTTGTTTAGCTAGGTACAGCTTTTAGCCTGTACGGTCTATTTACCCAATTGAGCGATTGTTTTGTTAGGTGATGCTCCAGTTTCAGACAGCCGCAGGACAAGTGCAGATGTAAACAGTTGCGAACGTCCGCAAAACACATGCAATCGGGAAAAAAGTGCAAACTGTGGTCAAAACGGGGACACCTGTTAAAAGGAGTGGCTAAACAGATTTGCACATTTAAAAAATTATCTAAGAGGCTAAAACACGCGCAATTGCTTTGATAAATTCCCCCAATATATTGATTCAAAGGATATACCCCTACCATGCCCCCAGCTATGCAAACCATTACGAATTTATATGGCAAGAATGATTGGTTAAACCCAGAATCTTTTTTTCAAAATTAAAAATATTACCAATTACTTACAAAGAAATTTACTGTTCTACCCCTTGCTAAATCCCAAACCTTATCTTAAAGCATCACCCTAACTGTTCTCTTAGCTCCTCCCTAGACCTCCCGATCTCTAGCTCTCTTGTGAACTTCTGCCATGCTCACCTCCAGGACTACTCTACAGTCTCTCCCATTCTCTAGAACTCCTTACCCCAACATGTCCAGTTATCTCCTACTCTGCCTGCCTTTAGGTGATCCCTGAAAACTCATCTTTTCAGGGGAGCCCTATTCCACCTCTAACTATCGACTGAACTATTACTTTTTCATACAACTCATTTGCACACAGTTACCACCTTTTTACCAATTACCCATCCCTTTAAGATTGTAAGCTTTCATGCTTTTCAAGGGCCCTCCTTACCATCTTGTTTTGAATTGCATTGTAATGTCTTCCTTATATTGTAAAACTGTTGACACTATATAAATCCTGTGTAATAATATAATTATAATAATATCTGTTCATCAGCCCAAAAAGAGGGACAGCTGAAGAGAAAAGAGGGACTGTCCCTCCAAATGAAGGACAGTTGGGAGGTATGGTTTAGGAATAGTTTTAGGCTACAGGTAGGCTTATGGGTAGGCCAGAGTTATGGATAGTATTTGTGCTTGGGTTAATGTCAGCATTAGGGCTAGGGTTACCTGGGAAAACAATTCCCAGGAAAATAAAATGAATCTTTGTATGTCACAATTTATTTATTGTTACTTTATTTAACCATTATGTAATAAAGATCTACAGATGTTCCTCACTTACCGACTTACCTGTTTTGCGACCACTCGCACTTACGACGGACCGCCGATCGACCTCCGACCTCGCGGAAGTGACATCCCCCGATCTTCACTGCAGGTCTCGGTAAGTATTTCCATTGCCGGATGTACAGTACACTGTTCGGTACTGTACATCGGCAACGCTATACAGTACTGTCCTAATGCAGTACAGTACTGTATAGAGTTCCTCACTTAACGACCAATCCGTTTAACGACCTGGTTGTAGGAACGGAACTCGGTCGTTAAGTGAGGAATACCTGTACTTTAAAATACAGCACCAGGAGCTGTATGTTTAAAAATGCATGCCAACAATAATTTGGATATTCCAAGGATTGGAAAACATATTGGAATTTAACATGTAAGCCGAGGAAGAATAGAGCTAGTATCATTGCATGAAAGCTCACAAAAAAACATGCCTCTAGCAGATTCAGGAGCTACCTGATTGCAGTCCATGCTTTGATAACTCTTCAGAAATATTGTTGTTCCAGTTAATCATATTTTATAAATAGGAGTCTACAGCAATCTAAATACAAGACCTTCATATGACATTTATCAGAATATTTTTCTAAACTAAAATGGAGCTCAACACTTTCACTGTATGGTAACAGTCCAAAAATACCCTAGAAAAAGCAAAACCAGTAGAGCGGAATTAAGTTTTGAATTGCTCCTTAACACACACTGCGGTATGCTGAAATACGTACAAAAGACCTTAGATACAGAATTTAAGAGCGTTTGAGAAATATATAAAGTGACAATGCATTCTGAGTAGGTTTGGTCTGCAGGCATTATTTTGGAAATTATGGATAAATCTGACTGATTATTGTTTTAGGCAATATAAGTTCAAATTTGACATGTATGCATACACTAGAAATCCCTGTTCACCGGTGTTTTGCTAGCATGAGGGAATGTTCATGGCTTTTTACAGAGGCCTTACAGAGCATGATTATTATCTGTGTTATGTTTTTCTCCATGAGGCACATTGGGCGACTGCTCTGATGTCTTTTAGGATGGCAGGCTGGATATAAATTGGGGTTGCAATACAGTTTTAGAGATGAACAAGAAGAGATCACACACTGTTATGTGTTATACCTGTCATTTTGAGTCAACAAACAGCACACTTAAAATACTTGTATCATAGCTGTAAAATGCATAGCTATTGAAATAAAATAAAAAAAGTCAGTTATTGCATATAAATCCACTGTAATAACACACTCTGCACATACAAACTGGATAGAGCAGCATATAAATCAGCACATCCCTGTCAGGGAGAACAATACACATGGCAGCTGGATGCAGAGTCAAACATGGACAGATAATGCAGTCTATGCTCATTTTAACATGCATATTCACCAGCTATGCCTGATTTTTATGGACAAAAAAACATTTCTTACCATGTATCAATAATCTCTGGGCTTTTTAAAATAAAGTCTGGAAGAAAAAAAATCTAAACATGTGACTAGTTATAGTACTCCAAGGTAAAAACTATTTTTACATGAAGACCATGAGATCTATAAATCATCATAGACAGTTGTTGGAAATTATTTTAAAAAGCTGGCAAATTAAACATAGAGCAGAGCAAGGTAAAGTGGATTTTGGAAGTTTAAGGGGACTAGACCCAAAACACTTTGCGTATATGCACAGTAAATCACCAACATTGCGTTTTATGGCATTTAAAGCAAATTGTGGCGGTGTGATGCCGGCTAAGTCTCATTTTGCATTTCCACATGTTCTGTACTCTTTCTGGACTTAGAAATGTGCCTTTTAAAAGGGTGCAAGATGAAGATTATGAAAATAGTGAAGAAGGCTACATTTATTTCTGAGGTATCCTCATTGTAATACCAACACTGGCAGGGTTATTCACAAAAGGGTGAAGAGTTTGGAGAATGAAGGAGAAGTGAACATTCTAGGCCAAAATAGCTGAACTGCAAAGTGAGCTGAATTAGAGACTTTTTCCAAATCTGCTATTTTGTCCTAGATTGTTCGCTTCTCCTGCCTTCTCCAAACTCGTCACTTTTTTTTGTGAATAACCCTGTAAATGACAGTGTCTCTTGTTTGTTGACAAACACAAGCCAATAGGGAAAGAAGAAGAAGAAAGAAGAAGAAAGAAGAAGAAGAAAGAAGAAGAAGAAGAAAGAAGAAAGAAGAAGAAAGAAGAAGAAGAAGGAAGAAGAAGAAGGAAGAAGAAGAAGAAAGAAGAAGAAGAAGGAAGAAGAAGAAGAAAGAAGAAGAAGAAAGAAGAAGAAGAAAGAAGAAGAAGAAGAAGAAAGAAGGAAGAAGAAGAAAGAAGAAAGAAGAAGAAGAAGAAGGAAGAAGAAGAAGAAGGAAGAAGAAGGAAGAAGAAGAATAATAAGCATACGTAGTTTGTGGGTTTTTTTTTCTGTGCAATAATTTTGTTAGCTGTGCCCTAAAACTGCATATTTAATGACCAGATGATAGGATAATGACCTGTGGCAAGGCAAATAAGACATTAAATTAATGTTACAGCAAATCATCTCAAAATAGCCTTCAATCATTAGAACAAAGTCTTTTCCTAGAGGCATATGCTGTATCTCTTTATAATTTGCATGCTTTTTAGTATGCCTGGATAAACACAAATCTAACTCTAAAGATAGATAGATAGATAGATATTTAATCATATTAAAAACTGGTAAAAGTCTTTTCCAGCATTAATATTTTTCAATTAATGAGCAAAAATCCAACTATAGAACATTTCAAATTATATATTGTATAAAGCTAGAGATATATATAGAATTGTGTTTTACTTGTATGAAGGCTAGCAAAAGTGTACCCATTTATTAAACAGCAAAAAATATAAAAGAGATGTGTTGCTGTGATAATGCCACCTTACCCTGTCAAGCATGGGAGTATGATAACAGATAATGCTCACTGACTCAGTGGTTAGCGGTGTGATCTTCTGGAGGTCTTGGGTTTGGGTTACTGTAAGCACATTATCTTTACACATTTATACAGCTGTGTCATTCCATTTTGTTGCTGAATTATTATGTTATATATATTATATATATATATACAGTTTTTTATATTGGGCATTGCTGTATAGAGAACACCAAACACATGATTTCCTGGCCAAGAGGATTTTATTACTTTTATTATTTAAGGGTGAAATACTATGCTGAACACTTTATGGTAAAGATGAAGTGATCAGGAACAGTAATGACAGAAAAATCCTGCAGTTTAGGTGAGAATATAAATAGAGGGATGTAGTATTTTTCTAAATTCCATTCCTGTCTTTGCGATCTTATAGTATGATGTTAGTCAACTAAGCTGTGTGCTGGCTAGTGTTCTCTAAGTGTGGAGTGATTTTTCACAGTCACATGCTGTGTTGAGTTTTCTCTGCACGTAGGCGCTACGGGCGGGGGACTTAAACATTTTTTCCCACTTTTTTTTTTTTTTTAATGTTACATTCATTTTTTTTTATCCGATCTTCTTTCCTGATGTTTTCCCAGGGTGTCTGTACGCGTCCATAGACTTACCTTGTGTCTCTCCTCGTCTCCCGGCCGAAAATCCGAACTGCGCATGCGCCCGCCCCAAGATGCTTTGCGGCCGCCTGAGCAGTTTCGGATCTTTGGACGGGAGCGCGCGGCAAAGGCGGGGTAAGTTTAAACCCTGTTAAAGCGTTTTTTTTTTTCCTTCAACTTGTTGCATATATCTACTGCTTGCTAGCCTTATACTGTATATATGCAAAAAAGCCAGAGGGTTTAGACCCTTTAATACTCACCTGATCCCTGGAACGACAGACAAGCGCAGCGTCCCGACTCTCACGCTGTCATTATATGCATACAGAGCGTGCGGGTTTCTATTTCAACCGGCGCTCTTGCCCCCCCAAAGGCTGAGGCCCCGGTGCTCCCGCACCGGCAGTAGTTCCGCCACTGCTCCTGCAGCATGTGCTAGAGATAACTTCACAAGTATGTTTAATACCTGGCCAATCAGCAGACTTGGGGGTCTGCTGTGCATGCTGGGAGAAGTATTAAATATATGAGGCAGTTCCAGGCACAGGGTCTTCCCTCCAGGAGTTTCACCCTGAGAGGATGCATCTGTGACCACAGGTCTTGTCCTTAGATCTTAGGGCCTAGGGATGTAGGGATGTGAGTAACCCAGAATGTTGAAACACATTAGAGGTTGAGCACACATGGAGAGGAACTAACAGTATGCATTTCCTCCAAATAAAGATTTTTATCTGGAGCGCAGCTATTTCTGGATTTGATTGTTATAAGCATTGGTGAGCTTGTTTGACTCCACCTGGAATGCAATCATAGTGTGAGCCGGTTCTGGAATTTGTTTGCTGTGCCTTATTTAAAGTTGAAGTGTCCAGCCAGTAAAGCCCTGGAGAGAGGGACCAAGAAAGTTAGAAGACATGCAGAAGACCAAAGGAATGTGTTTTGTTGTAAATCAACAGGTATCCTGTGCTACGTTCAACTTTCTTTTTAATACACGCGCTATGAAACCATCCCTTAAAAATCTAATCAAAGTAGCTGGCTCCTACATCATTTTCACCATCTGATGACAAGAACTTCACCCCATAAAGAATGTGCCTGGGACATTTCTCACCAAGTAAGTGAGCCTGGGACATTCATAATGTCCCTATTAAATAACATAGAAGCCATATTTCATTTAACTATGTCTGGAGGTTACCAAGCCTAGATTTGTCACAAAATTAGATTCACTAATCTCAACATTTCTGTGAATTAGTCCTTTAACCGCTTGCCATCCGCCCGTTGTAAATAAACGGATGGATGGCAAGCTCCCTACAGTGTGTGGACGTATGTATACAGTAAATTTTTTCTGATCACGCTCCCCCCTAGCGTGTGCACGAGCAGAACACACTGACAGGTGTAAACAGCCGGTTACTGCTGTTACATACAAGCATTTAGGCAGCTCTATAGCAGTCTAATAGCTTGTATGTGCCCAGCAGTTTGCACGCCCCCTTTTTCAGCGCCGGCCCCCTCCACCACCAGTACCAGCTATCTCGGGCTCCGCTGTCCCCAGGACCAGCTCAGCCACTCTCTGCAGTAAGATCCGAGGAAGATCAGCTCTCTCCCACCTGCTGATCTTCGATCTCTGAATCTGGAAGTGGTGTGTATTATACCACTTCCGCATTCAGCTGTTATTTTTCTGGCTGCTATAGCCAGAGAAGAAGCTGGTAAAGCAGGTCCTTGCTTCATCAGCTTCTTTGGGGTCCTTGGGTGACATTAGGGGTCTTATCTCCAGAAAGAGGAACTGTCAGTGTGCCTGTGCGTGTGTGCTAAGCTCTCATTGTAATGCAGGGGGAAGAGAGCACCCCCCTTAAATGATGGCAGATAGCAAAGAAGCTATTGCTTCCTCTGCTATATGCAAGGTTTTTTTTTTTAGTATTCTGACAGCTGCTGCCGTCAGAATAAAAAGAATCAGCATAGGAATGCATAGCTAGATTCCTATTGGCTATTTCAATTTGCAATATCCAATAGCCAGCTGTCGATTGCACCCGCCCTCTGCTGTTGTCAATCACTAGAAGCAGTGGTATTGATAGGTGTAAAGGAAGGATTCAGCAGGCCCAGATTTACCATTAAGCACATGAGGCATGTGCCTATAGGCAGCAAAATGAAAGAAGTGGCTCTTTATCTTTATAATTTTTGACCACACTTTTTTTTCTCATCATTAGGAATAGTCATCTCATATAGGGTTATTTACACACAAGAATTGTGTTCCCCTTTAAATTCCCCTTAAAACCATGTATCTATTTCTTTCCCCCCCCTCCCTCTCCCATCCTCACACTAATAACTGGAACACATCAGGGGCTGGATTTTAGTGGCCGCAACCAACCTTTTATTAAACAATACCAAAAATACAAAAACATATTAAACATATACATACTGGAATAGCAGTAGGGTCATTTATAGAATATTCTGAAAAATACTGTATCCTTCCTTCTTATATTAATTCTTGACGTTTGGCAAATAGAGTAGGGCAGATGCGTGGGAATTTTCTTTCAATGCTGTTCTTCTTGTCTGTCCAGGATTCCTTAACTTCCTAACCCACTCTTGCCATTGGTTACTAGTTTCAGTCATGGTAAGTCTACCTCCACACATTCTAGAACTTTACTGTTAACTTATCCCCCTTCAAAACCCTATCACACAGGACTTTCTCCTATGATGATGGGCTCCAGCTCCAGGTCTGATTTTATCACAATATTCTATGACAAGTTAGGACAACAAAAACAAGTAAATGTTGTGTGGAAAAGAGATAATCCAAGTACAGTGTTACCAACGGTGCCAAAATTGGGCACCTGTATGCTCCAAAGACAGAAATACAGCTTTGTTCGATATAGTTTGGTAAGGTAGCTGGCAGGGAGAAGATTGAAGTGTTCATGCAAAGTGCAAGCTCTTGGTTAGTGGAATGTGTACAGCATCTTGTGGCAGGAGCAGGGGTCTCACATGGTGAAAAATGTTGGACACATCTCCTGTTGGAATCAGGTCATGGAAAAATGCATTCTGCTTGTCTGATTTTGGTTTGCTACTGTATGTGCCTTACTAATTGAGTTCAGTTGCGAATGCGATGATTATTTATATATACACTACTGTGCAAAGGTTTAGGCAGGTGTGAAAAAATGCTGTAAGAATGCTTTCAGAAATAAAAGTGTTAATATGTGATTTCTATCAATTAACAAAATGGAAAGTAAATATACAGAAGAGAAATCCAAATCAAATCAATATTTGGTGTTATTACCCTTTGCCTTCAAAACAGCATCAGTTCTTCTAGGTACACTTGCATACTGTTTTTGAAGGAACTCGGCAGGTAGGTTGTTCCAAACATCATGGAGAACTAAGCACAGCTCTTCTGTGGATGTAGGCTGCCTCAAATCCTTCTGTCTCTTCATGTAATCGCGGACAGACTCAGGGCTCTGTGAGGGCCAAACCATCACTGCCAGGACGTCTTGTTCTTCTTTAAGCTGAAGATAGTTCTTAATGACATTGGCTGTATCTTTGGGGTCGTTTTCCTGCTGCAGAATAAATCTGGGGCCAGTCACACACCTCCCTGATGGTATGGCATGATGCATAAGTATCTGCTTGTATTTTTCAGCATTGAGGACACCATTGGTCCTAACCAAATTTCCAACTCCATTGGCAGAAATGCAGCCCCAGACTTGCAAGGAACCTTCACCATGCTTCACTGTTACCTGCAGACACTCATTAGTGTAGTGCTTTCCAGCCCTTTGGCGAACAAGCTGCCTCCTGCTACAGTCAAATACTTCAAATGTTGACTCATCAGCTCAGAGCACCCACTGCAATTTTTCTGCACCTATCTTTTCATGCATAGTGGAGTTGCTTAGCCTTTGTGTCCTTGTCGGATTTATGGCTTTGTGGCCGCGAGGAAGTGTGCTATGCGCATTGTAACCAGGTGAAAGTAAAGGGAAAAAAGGGCCTGAGAAAAAAAGAAAAAACCACCTTGTCGAAGGACTGTTAAGCTGCAATACATTACGTTTTATATGTGGGATTGACAGTTTTTTAAACATACCACTACCTTATGAATTCTGGCATTGATTGACTGAGAGGTGCCAAAGAAAGGAGCCATTCCAGGGTCATATACGTTGTAAAATGACATTTCATAATTAATAATTATTATATTATGTAAAATAAATTCTTCAATGCAATTCAATGCAAACTATAACAATTCCTGACCTAGGCAATATTTGTTTCTAAGGTGAACATTTTGACAAGAAAATTATCATGAGATAAAATAACAAAGGCCCTTAAAATAACTCATTCAGTCTAATAATAAAACAGGCCCTATTGTAAATTAGGTTCTCAGTTTTATGGGTAAGTGCACTTAATTCACTAGTTGGTAATGTCAATGTTAAGAGTAGATTATATGTTTCATCAAAGCACTTACAACATTTTATGAACTGGCTATTGTAGGTTTAGAGTCAGCTTACCCCGCTTCACTTGTTGCAAAGTTTTAAATGCTTAAAACACACTTTATGGTACAAATGTTACAGCTTTATTTAGCCCTATGTAATTACCACTATTATTTCAATAACCATTTAGAAAGTAGATCTGTTAATGCTTTATTTAGTTCTATCCAGTGACTTCTATTATTACTATTGTCAAATTAGCTGACATGTGCAATATTAGCCTAAAATACTTTTACAGGTTTAGTTACTTATTAGGTTAGTCAAGTCAATATATGTTTGAAAAGTACCTAGCGCGGGTCATACAGAGCAATGATAACTGCAAGAATTTCTGGACACAAATTGCTATATTTTTCATGCTCATTGACAGCAGTCTGACTTTCCAGGATAGGAGCTTATGAGTTAATGTGAATTTTTTTTAATAAAACTCTTTCTTGTCTTAATAAAAAATACTGCTGTCTTCTTTACCATGAAATTCTTCTTTCCCTATGCACCTATCTGAGGTACAGCGAGGGTCTAAAATAAAATTGGATAACTTTGTCTCTTAAGGTGATATTAGTTAAAGTGTATCCATATGTAAGTACCTTAGTATTTAATTAAGGACTCTCTTAAGCTGGCCATACAATGTGAGATATTTCTCATTCTGCCTTGCTGACAAGAAATATCAGTGGATTCTAGACATGTACGTCTTGTTTCATTCCAAAAGGATATTAGTACGAATTACATTATATTCAGACATTTGCATGCATCCAAATTTCCAAATTTGAACAAGTCCAAATGCAAACGAATCCGAATGTTCCTTTGACAAAAATTTGGATCCATCCAAATTTCATTCAAAACAAAACATGTGACTGTTCTCTGGCCAATCGGATGGGGTTTTTTTGGCTATTGAGGGTTGCTTTACAGGCACGGTCATATGACTTAATTCCGAAATTAAAATTCAGACGGATCTGAAAAGCCGAATGATGAATCGAATCAAATCTCAGATCTAAAATCCAAAAAATGTAAGTAAGAAGTAACCGAACTGATCTGAAACTAAACAATTTTTTTGCTAGGTTACATGTCTAGTTGATTCCCCTATCCATGCTAATTAGACATGTGCATGGCAAAAAAAATGTGTGTCGGACAAAACAAATGAAAACTAAAAACATTTTCATTCGTTTCGTCACCTGAAACAAATGTTAGTGCTGTTTCGAATTCGGAGGCAAAGAGCCTCCTAATCCAAAACCGCACAATAAACTGCAGAACGAGCGGCAGCCATTATGGCCACAGGTGCGTTCTGCGCATGCGCGCCAGCATTTTGAAGTATCTCTTGGTATACACCAAAATGCCCGCATGTTTTAGTTTTTTAGTTTAGTATGATTAGAGAACAGCAGTCGCTTGCTGCTGACCATCCATTTGTCAACTGCCTTTTTTTCCACAGCATTCCATTGCATCATTAAAAAAGTTATAATAAAATGTCACCAAAAACACCTCAGACCATCAGCCTCCATTCTCCCTTATCATATCTCAAATTATACTAATTATACTGGATGGAAAAAAACTGGTCAGGGGCATAACAGTTTGATGACAACTCAAACAGGTCTTGAAGAGTAGACACAAGTGGGGTTGTCTTTCTAAAAAAAAAAATAGATTTCAATGCAATAGGTCTAAGTGGAAAAACAAGCACATACAGAAGTCTTAAAGAAAAAAAACTGTGCTATCAAACTGTTCCACCTGCAAATATTGTACCCACAGATTAATGAGAGCTGTAACTCTTATTTTATGGGAAGACAGGCCCCTGCCTGCGGCTTCTCCGCTTTTAGGTCTCTGTATTAGGAAGACAATTCCCTGTGGCTTGTGTCTCCGCATTTAGTCTTGTTGTTCTGCCAACAAAATACCTGAGCACTGTGGCTCTATATTGGAAGACAATTCAATGTGGCTTCTCACTTTGCATGTACACCTGTTGTGGAAAAATTGCCTTATTTATCTTAAATAATTTAAATAATAGTAGATTTAGGTTCTGTTGCTGTCTGTAAGTAAAGCTAATTGTAAAGGGATAAAAATCCATTCCATAGCCAAATATTTACTGTCAAAGAACACTGTTGCTGAAAAACTGAAGTGGTTCTGTAACATCATGTATAACTTCAAAACTTCCCCCAAACCTGTTATTAACAGGATTTGTGTACTTTCCATGTCTTTCATAAAGTACTAAAAGGCCCCTCCCATGCCATGTGGGTGACAATGGCTTGCATAGCAGCCCCCTAAAGAACCAGAGAACCATTACATTTTTACCCATAGACTGTAATGCATTTTGCAGCAAAATCTGGGGAATATTTGTATGATCGATTTTGAAAGAGAATGGTTCTTCCCTTTGTACCTTTAAAGCAAAACTCAAGATATATATATTTTTTTCAATTTTGTTTTTGTAAACAATAGTTACCACTCCTGAGGTACATCCTATGGATAGCATTCTGTGAGTGGCCAAGAAGAGAGGGGGTATACAAAGGACACTTTCCCTTCCATGTAAAAGTGCTGCAGCTCTCATATAGAGAGCTGTACTATCCATTGTGAGTAAAAATAAAGACATCAGAAGACAGAGTTGCAATTTGGCCATAGGATATACCTGACCTGAGGAGAGGTAAGTAATGTTTACAACATCATAATTTTTTAACTTTTTACACACAATTTAAGTGTTTGACATACAGGTGAAACTCGAATAATTAGCATATCGTGCAAAAGTAATTGCAGTAATTGCTGCAAAAGGGGCCCAAACCAAGTACTGAGTACATATGCATGCTTGTACTTTTCAGAGGTCCGATATTGTTCTATGTACAATCCTTGTTTTATTGATTGCATGTAATATTCTACTTTTTTGAGATTGTGGATTTGGGGTTCTTGGGGTTTTCATGAGCTGTAAGCCATAATCATCACAATTATGACAAATCACAGCTTGAACTATCTTGCTTTGCATGTAATGAGTCTATCTCATATATTAGTTTCACCTTTTAAGTTGCATTAGTGAAATAAATGAATTTTGCACGATATTCTAATTGAGTTTCACCTGTGTATGGTATCTTTTACTCAAAACATTGTCAACTTTTACATTTTGTAAAGAAATAATGTGAATTTTAAACTGTTTGTGCACACTAACATTAGTTTTTTGAGAAAAAAACAATTGTTTAAATATCATGCAACATAGAACTTTGTGGCAAATATATTTTTGTGTTACAGGTTCTTTGCCTTCAGAAAATATATAATGTTTTTGGGGTTGTAAGTAATTTCCAGGCCTAAAATGTGCATTTTATTGTGTTGGTTGAAAAAAAAAGCTTTTTTTGCATGTTTTTTCCAGGGGGAAATGTAATGCTATATATCCTACAAGATGGAAAATTAGAGACCATGCTACACAGAGGGGCTTTGACGAGGCAGTGTAGCTTCCATGTAATTTTTGCTAAAGTTAAGCTCCCTGGCGGTATTCCCGAGTGTAGCTCGGGGTTACTTTTCCATTCCATAAGCGGTAACCCCGAGCTACACTCAGGAAAGCTGCATAGCATTTACTTACCTTGTCCCTCGAGCCGCGCTGTGTTCTGCGGCCGATTCTGGCTTCCGTCTTCCGTGTTCCGTCGCTTGCGAGTGTATGCGTCGCAGAGGGGCGGAACCGGCGGGATATTTAAAAAAATAAATTGAAAAAAACGACAAAGACGAAAAACATTCGAAAAAAAAATAGACCGAAAAATGACATGAAAAAAATTTAAATCATACCGCCAGGGAGGTTAAGCAAATAGAACCTCTGTTTTTACCCCTAATAGTTAGACAGCGTAATTTTATTTTGTTCTTGACAAGACACCTGAATGGAGCACAGCTTAGCTAAAGGGGCAAACAGTGCCACTGCCCCTGAGTTGCACAGCACCATGCCCTGCCTGTCATACCCTAGATATGCCACTTGGGGGTTTCGGAGAAAATGTGGAACCACAACTACAGCAGAGAAAGAGGTGCTCTTCTTTGCCAGGCAGAACAAACCCGCATAAAGTTGCCAGGCAAAGCTGCATAAAGTTCATGACTAGATGGACAAAAATACAACTAATTTGGCAGGAATAACAGCTCATATATTTGTAATTAGTTTGTGTATTTAGTTTTAATACTTGTTAATAGAAGGGTGGTATGTTTGTTCACATGTGCATTGGCTAAATATGCAGGTCTTTACTGAGCGAAATTATAAAGGTGCAATAGGCAGCATACCACAGAATATAGAGAACACATTTTTCTAGTTCACTTTTATTATAGGGCAGCTGTATTTAGAATTGCCACCCAAATACAAAAGCTCCACATGTGATGGAGATAGCAAAGCTTTGTTGGAAAGATACAAAAAGCAAAAGGAAAGGGAAATGAAAGGGATAAGAAGGTCAGTAGAAGAGAAAGACAGATGCAATAACTCAGTAATGTTTTGCAGTATATCATAGGTTAAGGGCTAATGTCAACAGTCTGTATTTGTCAGTATCTACAAATAATATCCAAGTAGCCCAAGTGGCTGTAAATCTCCAGTATCCGTAAATAAGATGTTATTGTCAGTTCCTCTATTAATTTAGGTACTCAGAAAAAAAAAGCAGACAACCCAAGCCGCTCGCAATAAAAGTGTTGGGGTAACTCTCTGTTTAATGTTTAAATAGATATGGGCAAAATACACAGATGCAAGAATGGAAGGAAAAGCTGTGCGGGCTTGATGTCTACTAACTGATTTGCACAGGTGGCAGACACTGTATAAAGTATTGTGCCTCCACCTGTCAAGGTGGAGGCGCAATTTTGCTTTTGCTTTTCAATTTATTTAGCAGTTGATTATACTAACTTCTTGGCCATGGATAATTATACAGGAAATACAGTGGTTTTAAAAAAAATATTTGAGATATTTTACTGTAATTTACTATCTTTATCATCTGAAGTTGTATCTTCTATACAATAAAATGTGCAAACTGAATAAATAACTGAATAATAATTTAGAAAAGGTCATACTGTAAAAAAAATCTTCCAAAATGGAATTTTAAAAAGTTATTTAAAAATATATTAATTTGCAATTCGTATGAAAATAACATTTTCCTTGAGAGGTTCATAAAATGTTTTTATTGTTGGCAGAAATATATGTAATCATGTGGTGAACATAGAAAAGGTATTTGAGACAGCTACAAGGATTTAAGGGATGTATAGTGTTTTATGCATATTTCTTTTCTTTATTTATTCTGATCTGGATTTAAAAAAGTTTATTTTATTCAGCTAAATCTGAAATATTCATATTTTACAGTCTTCGATGCAGCCAGCAGATAGAGCACTAGTCTCATTATCACATCATTAGCATTATGAATTTTTAGCTGTGCTGAAAACAAAACCTTGTTGTAGAATCTCTATTCAGTAGGCTCAATATGAGCAAGCTGCCCAGCTGTAAAGTCACCTTAGATAACCCATAATGCTCTGGGAACCCTGCATTATGTCTTGTACATAATACAAAGATTGTATATAGTTTTTAAAAATATATATAATACAACAGTTTAAAAAGTGTAAACTTTAAAAAGCAACAAACCTGAAAATAAAGTAATCAAAGCCATTGTATTTTACCTTTAAAGATGTGTACCTTTTATCTTGGAAAATATGGTAGTCAGGCCATTTTTTTGTTAATTAGTCTTAATTGCCATATTTTGTGTCAAACATTTTGTCGTATCATTATAGGAATGTGTGTTTCTTATTAAAAAAACATTAATTCCAGCTGTGATTCATTTACCTCTGTCAGTTGATGTACTACTACTTTCTGAATAATGTGACTAGAGAGAATGTAAAAAATTAGGTGGCTAATTAAATTTTCATAAACATAGGTTGCAGAATATACAATCAGTCAAGAAATTAACGTCACTTTCGGTCTTAACACAATTTTTATTTTTGTTAGATGAAGTAGAAAGTAGTTTAATATAAAGAAAGCCAACACAGTAGATTTATAATGGATCTTGAGTGCATGTTAAAATAATGTTTTTTTCCAATTAACATTAATTATATGTTGAAAAACATATTGGTATCAGCAAGTACCAGTTTTAATCTTCAAATCAATTTCTGTATCTCCAAGGAATCATCTTGGATCCAAGACTCAGACTGTATATTGTCCTTCTGCACAAGTTAGCATTATGCTCCACCCCTTCTTGGCGCTAAGTCCCACTTCTTGTCCATCAACTGCCAAAGCTTCTACTGTCCACTGGAGTCCTTGCGTTTGATAGCTAACTGATGAGGGTAAGGTTTAGTGCCAGGCTTAATCTGTCTTGGGCAGAATGTAATTCTCCAAGTACTGCCTAGGACTGGGATTCAATAGGAACACAGGCACTTTTTGTTTAACTTACAAACATTTTAGGCAGGTTCAGTTTGAAAAAAGGATGTTTTGACTGGTGTTTAAAGAGTTTAAGTAGTTATAAACGCTCAAACTTTTTTCAATAATGAATCCAGATCTAACAAATATATATTACTTAGCAAAGTATTTCTTTACCTTTTTGCCAAAGTACTCAGTCATCATGTTTTCTAACAGCTGGCTCCAACTCTCTCAGCTCTGCGTCCCTGAGTTTTCTGTTGACTACAAGAAGGGGCAGAGCGGTTTCCAGCAGCTGTCCATCTACTAGCTTGGAGAAGAGAGGAGTGAGGGACTAGGGCAGTGGCTTGCCTTGCTGTGCCTGTGTGTTTGTGGAGTCACACACAGCTTACTAGCACACACAAAGGGGTTGATTTACTAACCTTATAAACACACCACGAATGTGTATACACCTCTGCAGTGTGTTCCCTCCCAGCATGATCTATGGGTGGAATCTAAACACCTTTGTAATGTGTACACACCCAGCAGGTGTGTTGTGCAAAGCCCTGAATGAATTCCAAGGTGATGTTGGGTAAATTAGCTCTATGTTGTGTTGATGAATGCAGGAATGTAAATGCATGAGCTAACCATTTTTGTCTAAACTGTGAAGCAGCATTATATATGCATCATGTGCATGATTTTTCCATATATGGCATTAGTGGAAATATGCTTTTAGAGACTTTTTGGTTGATAAATACGTTTTGCTGTGTGAAAATCACACACACCTGGTGTGTGTGTGTGTTTAGGTTAGTAAATCACCCCCAAAGAATCAAACAACCCTGTAGTAAGAAGCCTTACAAGCCTTTAGGAATTGATTAAAACATCCTTGTTGCTAGGGAAGAAAAAATAATTAGAAACAGGCTGTAAAGGGATATTACTAATACTTACCAGACAGGCAGGCAGGGGCTCCAATTTTTACCTCTTACAGAACTACAGTTCCCACACTTCTGGATGTATTAAAAGCCATGCCCCCGCTGCATACTGCCTAGTTTCATCTCTTCCCCTATATATGGCCAGAAGTCTATAGAGTTTCCTAGTTTATATGCATCAGGTGCACCTCAACCGCAGCCTGTGATATGCAGCCAATCCTTCAATAGGTTTTTATTGAGTACAGATCCATCTCCACCTGACATTCATCATAAATACATTTTTAACATCAAATAGGCCTGAACTATAGCCTGAAACATGAAATAGCTCTTCACAATGTTAATCATTTGCAAGTTGATGTGATTTTCATTCAAGAAACTCACTTTGACTAATGTGTCTCTCTAGATTCTGCCTCCAGATAGTTTCCTTATAAATATTAAGCCAAAAAAAAAAAATGGAGAGACCATAATTATTTCATCCAAAGCACAATTTTGCCATCTTAATCTGTCTGTGGATACTAAAGGCAAATTCCTCATTCTTGGCTCTACTAAAGATATAATACTGTGTAATATAAATGCCAACTCACATTTCTTAAAAAACATACTCAATCACCTTTCAGACCTATCCTCGGACCCATACCTCTCTCTCCATTTTTTACCTCTCTCAACAGCTTCGCCAACTAATTAGATATATACCGTGTTTCCCCGAAAGTAAGACCTACCCCGAAAATAAGACCTAGTGCTATCATAAAGGATTTCTGTAATATAAGACCTACCCCGAAAATAAGACCTAGTTCGGTGGTAGGTCTTATATTACAGAAATCCGCTAGGTCTTACTTTCCGGGTATAATAGAATTTTACATGTCACGGCCGCAGCGGGAGGGAGGGAGCTCCC
>NW_017307487.1:4770-9647 GCF_000935625.1 Nanorana parkeri | reverse complement strand
CGCACGCCCACCTGTCTGGCTCGGCATTATAGCTGAGAGTGGCCGCAGCTCCCTCCCTCCCGCACGCCCATCCGCACGCACGAGCGGACAGCTGCAGCCAGGTACACATAAGACACCCCCCGAAAATAAGACCTAGTGTCTTTTTTTGTGAAAAAAAAATAGAAGACTGTCTTATTTTCGGGGAAACACGGTAGCAGGTTAAACATCCAAATGACAAATTGTTCACTTTATTTGTAATGTGTGTAAAAGCCATACAAAAATATACTATGTTATGGTTAACACCCCTCACTCTGAGAAACATTCTTCTTTCTCAATCTTGCACATCACCAGGTCTGGTCATGCCCCAGTTATTGAAGGTGTTCAATCTAAGCCATCCTACCTCAAAAAGTGTGAGGCAACTTAACAACTTTCTTTTGAAGCATTAGCGCACCAAATTCTCCTTTACCACCTATTTACAAAACTACTTTTCCAATCATTTAATCTTAGTCATCATAAGAGAACACTGTATCTGCCTAAACTACAAGCTGCAAAAAGACAGCCTCCTTCCTGTATCCCAACATGAGGCTAAGCTATCAACTTTAGAATCTAAACTGTTTTATAAGACCTTCATTTTCCACTTAAAAAAAGTACCAGATGAGATATCAGCTTGCAGTGGGTGGAGCTGAGAAAGCTCTTTTAGGCTCTGACACATGTACTATGACAAGGGGGAAAAAAGTGGACACACTTCTATCCCACACTGTGAAGGAACGTTCGTCTCTTTCAGCACCTCACTTGTAATTCACGTGGCTCTTAAATATAGCAGGCCCTTTCCCTGCCACATGTAAGGTTTACAGTGGAACAGAACTGCTCAGTAAGGCTGATGCTGAGTAAGCTTATAGCAGAAAGGCCCCCTGCACTAATGAATAGCTATAAACAGAGGCTGATGAGCCACTGATTGCTGCCATCAATTAAAAATCTGAGTGCTTCCACCACCACTAAGTTCTCTGCCTGCCACTATCCTCCCTGCTGTGTGCCCACAGTCTGCTCCCCTTTGTGTCCACCTATGAAACTTGCTGCCTCTTGTGTGTCCTCTGATCCCCACTCCTCTTCCCCCACCTGTACTAGAAGAAACATATCACTTTTCAGTTACTTTCTTTTTTTCTTATTAATCTAAACTCAGTATCCTATAATGACAAAATGAAAACAGAATTTTAGAAATGTTTGCAAATGTATGAAAAAGGAAAAACTGAAATATCACATTGGCATACGTATTCAGACCCTTTGCATCAACACTTGAAGATTAGCTCAGGTGCCTCCCATTTCTCTTGATCAGTGCTGAGATATTTCTACACCTTGATTGGAGTCCACCTGTCATAAATTAAATTGATTGAACATGATTTGGAAAGGCACACACCTCTCTATAGAAGGCCTTACAACTGACAATGCATACTGTATCAGGGCAAAAGCCGTGTGGTCAAAGGAACTGCCTGCAGAGCTCAGAGACAGGATTATTGCACAGATCTGGGGAAAGCTACAAAATAATGTCTGCTGCACTGAAGGTTCCCAGGAGCACAGTGGCCTCCATAATTCTCAAAAGGAAGAAATTTGGCAAAACCAGGACTCTTCCAACTGAGCATTTGGGGGAGAAGGGCCTTAGAAAGAGAGGTGACCAAGAACCTGAATGTCTGAAGAGAAAGAGTTTCAGAAGGCACAGTCAGGGCTGGAAACATACCACATGCTAAAAAAAAGTCCATTGAGTTCAACCTACTCCATAGAACCCTATGTCCAGTTATCTAAAGTTGATTCAGAGGAAGGCAACAAAATCCATATAAAACATGGCTCATATTGCTCCAACAGGGACAAAATTCCTTCCTGATCCCCAAGGCAGATTTTTCATTTTCATAAAATGTTAATATCTAGTTTAATTCTGCCCATTTATGAATGTAGAAACCTATTCTACATTTTCTGAGCTCTTTATGTGAAAATGCCTTTCAATATGCAAAGGTTAAACCTCTTTTCCTCCAGGTGCACGGAGTGCCCCTTGTCTGTTGCAGTGACCTTAAAGTGGATAATTCTGCACCAAGCTCACTATATAGACAGTTTCTGTATAGATACATGGTGATTATACACCCCTCCCCCCCCATTCAATGCCTCTTCTTAAAGGGGGACTAATTCAGTTGAGCTAATCCTTCTTCATAGCCAAGCCCCATGCCTCTTACCAGTTCAGTTGTCCTTCTCTATACTCTCTCCAGTTCCACAACATCAATTTTATGAACTGGTGTCCAAAACTGCTTTCATATTCCAGGTGAGGTCTTACATAATTTTAACACACTACTGCTGGCAGGCATATTTTCCAGAGTGGCCCTGTGAATGTTTAATAATACAGCCCTAAGTAAATAAACAGGCAGAGTGGTTATCACATCTTTACATTTGTATTGCTATTGCAATGCTGATGTTATTAAATGAAATTGTATGTGTCAAGATACCGTACAAGGGTGTCCACACACCCCGTGCAGGTATCTATAAAGGAGAACCAAATATGTGACCACACCAAAGAATGCTTATGAACTGTAGTTTATTAGCTACTCCAAAAAACATCCCCACCATAAGCACCCCCACCAACACCCGCAAGCAACATATAAAAATACAAGTAACAACTACACCCTGGAGACAACAGGGCAAACCTTGGGGAGCAGAACAACAAGGGGAGAGCCACTGATCAAGAGACCTCAGGGGTAAGGGTCAGGAGTCAGGTCCAAGTCAGGGTACAAGGCAGGAACAGGATACAGGCAACAGGATACAGGCAAAAGGATACAGGCTATGGCAACAGGAAGCACTAGCTGACAAGACCATCAGCAATGTTGTGATCTCAGGCTCGTTCTTATATAACCACCTATGCTGTAAGTTGTCATTTCCTGGGCGCCTGCCGTTTGCTCGTCTTCCTGCGCACTTCCGGTTGCACGCGCATGCATGCTATGGCCCGTCTTCGGAGGTAGGGTCTTTGCGCAGACGCGGCCGCCATTTCACCCTTACAGCATGCTTTGACTTTAGATCTCCTTTAAGTTGGCAATTTTTTACTTCACGATAGGTTAAATGCATGCACCAGGAACCAAACCCAGACACATTCACTCATATATAATACTGCAGACAATCTGGTATTTCACTTTAACTAATTAATTTAAAGCTAGAAAACAAAAGAAAATGATTCTATTATACTACTCTATAGTCTGAATTCCTTAAAACACTTTGACTTTCTTATACCTGCTAATCCTAGGTATTCTAGATTTAAAACTGTCTTTGAGTGATATTGTGAATAAAAAGTCTATGATTGTAATAAGCTAATGTAAGCAATCTTGCCACAGTCTCAAATACATACCTTGAGGTCACTGGCTTTACACACAGTATACGTTTTCTGTATCTGATGTGCTGCCTCTTGGTAATTTTCACCAATAGCCTGTGATTTTTTTAGAGTAAAAATTGGCCATTACTGCTAATGTACATTTCTAACAATAATAATCTCCGTAGCTAAAACTTTTTCCATCAATGCCATGTAGAGACAAAATTTGACTGTATAGTTCTCTTGAGATAATTTACAATTATAAGCTGAAAGCTTCTCTAAGGTCACAGTAAAGCAATTGTGCAGAACAACTGAGATGTCTTTACCTTCAGCATGAATAAGTCAAGTTTTGACTAGAAACTGATAGAAGAAAAATGACACCAAAAGTAATTTCACAGACTCATTGTGCCATCCTAATACAGCTGATAGGGTCACTATGACATTGCTGAAAATATCAGTGTTTGTGTGAAGACTGAAAGGTTTCTTTTTCCTTGCAAAAATAAAATACTTGTGTAGATGCTGTTTTTTAAAAAAAAACATTAATGAGGATAAACTAGAAAGGACAAAAATATCTGTTCATTGTCAGGGCTGCAAAATGTAACCGCTTAAGACTAAAATGTAATTTTGTTTTTGGCTTAAAATAAAATAACAACAATCCTCATACTTCTTGTAGGTGCAAGTTTTCTATTGGCACTATTAGACTGGGAATCTTTGAAATCCTAAAATTAGCCATTTTACTGTACACAATCAACTGTATTTAATTAAAGAACACCCTGGTGAGCAACGAGAAAAATCTTGCTTTCTTATCCCCACTGGACGCTGTGGTTCTTCCTTTCAGCATCTCTGCTGTGTGTTGACATGTGAGGTTTATGCCAAATCTCCATGAATATATTTATATCCTTTTTGTAATTAAATATATTCTATGTTAGGTAAGTGAAAGGAAGTAATAAAAAAGGAGACTTTCTTGTCCATGGTGATTGAATACAATGGGATTTTGAATGTAATTAATCCGCCCAGGTGTATCCCTGTTAATTGCAAATGGTCAGGACAAGAACAATAGAGTCCATAGATATTTCAGCACCAGGATTGCTTATCTGTACAGTGTGTGCAAACTCTCTTATGTCTCTGGCTAAGAGCTTCAAAAGGATAGTTAGATAAACAATTAGATTGTCTGCCCGATACATTTGTGACTCGGGGATAGCCTACAAACAGCTGCACATTTTAATTTCCTTCCAAATTTTGGTACAGTTGAAGTCATTAAAGATTTCCATAGAAAAGGGTTGGACCACAAGGCATTTGATAAATACCCAACACCCAGAAGACTATTCTAATTTGATTATATTAATACTTGGATGCCACCAATCCATGCAAGTCTATAGCGGCAAGTCTCATAACAGTCCAAGTTTTGGAGGGAAAAATTAGTCTTTAGGATCACCAGAATGTTGCCCTCATGTGATAATTAATTGGTAAATATACAGGTATTCCTTCAGTGTGTGTGTGTGTATATATTGTGTGTATATATATATATATATATATATATATATATATATATATAATATAT
>NW_017307487.1:0-3728 GCF_000935625.1 Nanorana parkeri | reverse complement strand
TATATATATATAACACATTTGTCTTGTGTATATACCACTGTCTGTGTACTCTGCTACTTTGTCATTGCTTGTTTGATTCTTTTTTTTTCTAAACAGATTGTTGCTTCACTGTATTTAGGCCTTATCACTATATACCAATAAAATTTCTGTTATGTTGAGTTAAATATTCAGGTGCTTAAATCTGAATAATTAAATACTTGAAATACTTGTAGGTGTTGGGTAACAGTAGCTGGGCACTGTAATGCGGGACATGTACTAATGCAATTTAAAAAAATAAATAATAATAAGTAATAAAGAGTGGATCTTTTCATGCGGCTAAAAGGGCAACATTGAAAATACACAAATCCTTTAAATAATATGCTTGGGGGATGCCTTATTGCTGCATGTGAAGTCACGAAACAGTACAATGTAGTGTTTTAAAAGTGACAAAGAAGACCCTTATTGAGGCATGTAGCCTGGATGAAAGGAAAAGGAAGGCAGCAAGCACCTGAACCAATACCAAACTACATGCCTTTCAACATGGGGGGTGCTTTGCAATATACCTTGTCCCAATGACAAGGTATATTGATAAGGACTTATAGGAATCTCAAAAACCCGTTTAGAATAAAAGGGGAAACAGATATCAGCCCACCCCAAGTAACAAGTGGTACTATGTACCCCTTACTCATTCATCTAGGGGTGGGGGGTAAGGATCTAGTATGGATTTAAGGGTGGAGGTGGGGTTTACAAACAGAAGCAGGCCAGGGAAGGGTCTGTCATTTAGTGGTGGTAGCTTTTTTTAATGTCACCTTTTGCAGGAGTATGTCGTACTGGTCTGCAACTTCACATGTAGGTTTAAGGCAACCCTCAATCATGTTATTTAAAGAATTTGTGTATTTTTAATATTGACCTTTAAACCACATTAAAAGACCCTATACCAACTGAAGAGTATTAAAGAAAAATCTATTTTGTATTGGTACATTTGTTAAGAGAAGTTTAAAAGTTGGTCTTCATAAAGGCCAATGAAATACAGGATTTGGCTCCCATAGACTTCAGTGAGGTTCGGGAGCTATGTTTGAGAATTGCAGATTTTGCTAAACAGACAGTGAATCAAACTGTTTCCAGCTTGCTCATCCCTAATGCTTATATAGATATGTAGCAATATGTAAAAATATTTATATTTAGAAAAATATTGAGGTGTGCATTCAAAGACTTTACCATTGACATACTGCTGCTGTAACAACAAAAATTGTCATATATTGACAAAAAAAGTGTCCAATACAACATATTAATAATTCATGGTATTAAAAGACTGCCAAAATTAGATATAAATTTGAATACTTGATTGGTTATTTACATTGATTGGTATATACATCAGAAATCAACAACCCCTACATAATGAAAGCTATGCAGCCATTAAAAAGAAGTAGAAATACAATCATTTGCATTCCACTTTTATCTTTGAATTTATTTCTCAGTTTACCTCTTGGGGTCCTGTCTTGTCACTGGTTAACTGACAAGTCTAGAATGGATTCATACTTACTGTATATTGACAATGACAACTTCGCTGCCTCTCAAGTCACTGTTATCACTTCCTTACAAACCTGTTTTTTTAGATTTTCTCCAGTATGTGACAGCTATATATATGTTACTTTTTTTCAAGTTCACAATATTAAACTTGAGTAAAAGATACTTTCTACAATGCATAAAGCAAGGTGAAAGGAAAATGTGCCCTGTTTGCCATATATTTGGTTTGTAGTAACTATATCACCATGTTCATTTGTTTTATTGTATCATTTCTATTGCGTTCACCACACATCTCTCTTTTCTTTACCTAAACATTGATCTGAAAAGGTGTTTTACTATCGGAATTGCTAAGTCATTTTTGCATTGGTAGCTGCAGTGTATCTAATTCCAAAAGCAGGAATTTTCATATTGTAGCTTTCCGGTCCCTAGATGTAGTGGCCGCATTAGCTTTACTTGTTCAGGCTTTTTCCTCTTATTTCAGCCTGGTAATCCTAAAAATAACATACTTCTGTACCTTCCTGCTACATTGTTTCCTCCATGCTAGCTTTGGAAGGAGCCATGATTGTCAAAACAAAAAGAAAGATGTCACCAGCACTCCAACAACGATAATAACAGCAATTAGATGCTCATTTATTGAAAGATGCTGTCTCTCTTTGGCTCTGCCAAGTTTATTGGACGAAATTTAGTTAGCAGCAAAGTGACATTAGAAAAAAAAATGTTTTTTTTTTTTTTTTTACAGTCTGCAGAAGATGGAAAAAAGCATGAGGTTCCCCCCCAATTCATACCAGACCCTTTAGGTCTGGTAGGAATGTTAGGAGGGACCCTCCCGCAAGTTAAAACAAAAAAAAGTGCGTGGGGTTACCCCCAAAATCTCCCCTGCTTGTACTCCAGCTCTGGGAGTCGTCAGCCTACACTGCTTGGACCCTTTTCTCTGAGGGTCCCTGCCAGTGTAGTGGAAAGGGTCCACATACCAGACTCCAGTTCATACCTGTCCCAATCCATGACATTAGGTAAATGAATACCCAAGTATTTCATGGATTGTGAGTCCCATCGAAATGGGAAATTACTCAAAATTCTACGAAGTCGCCAGCCTGTAAAAGAGATATGTAGGGCTTCCGATTTATGCAAATTAATAAGGAAATTTGACAACTCACCATCATTTTTCAATTCCTGTTTTAGGACTATAATAGAAACTTCTGGGGAGGATTAAAAAAAACAAAAGATCATCTGCGTATGCAGCAATTTTATGTTGGATAGTTCCTATGGTAATCCCCTGTATAATCAGAATTGGTCCTGACTATTCTAAGGAAAGGTTCCAAAGTCAATACCAAAAGTAAGGGGGAAAGATGGCACCCTTGGCGACTTCCGTTTGTAATAGAAACTGAGGGGCAAGAGTATAAGGCTTGTATCCAGGTGCGCATACCAGTTCCCATAAGAAATTATAGTGCCGAGGAGGCAATTAAAGATAGGAGACAAACATACCACATTCTAAAATTGTTCCACACTAAAATTGTATTTCACTCCTTGTATTTTGTGACCTATAGCTCCCATACGATATACCCCCATACGACATACGATATACCCTATAAATCAAAACAAATAAAAGCATTTATTATTAATTACTTTCTGTTAGCTACTGTCAGGGCTGGAGTAACGGGCCAGGTGTGGACTCACTAGGGTACGTAGCAGGCCCCGGAGACGGCGGAGGCGTTGTGCCACCTCAGGTACAGGAATGTCGACAGGGAGGTCTGGAAGCGTCAACGGGTGGTACCTGTAGTTCGCAAAAAAGGGGGAGAGTCCTGTAGAGGCATGCTGCTGTTGGTTGTACGCATGTTCTGCTAGAGGGAGAAGGTCCAACCAGTCGTCCTGCAGGTAGGACGAATAGCAGCGGAGGTACTGCTCCAACGTCTGGTTCGTCCTCTCCGTCTGGCCGTTGGACTGGGGATGATAAGCAGAGGACAGGTTGCGGGTGATGTGGAGGCAGCGGCAGAATTGGCTCCAAAAACGGGAGGTGAACTGTGAACCTAGATCAGACACAATAGAGGAGGGGAGTCCATGTAGGCGGAACACGTGCTGTAGGAACAACTGTGAGGTGCGTTGGGCCGTTGGAAGGCCGGCAGTTGGGATAAAATGGGCAATCTTAGTGCATCTATCCATGATCGTAGTGTGGCCCTGTGAAGTAGGTAAGTCCACTACGAAGTCCATGGCGAGGTCCCTCCAGG